>NW_022280359.1:21111-43119 GCF_004355925.1 Anarrhichthys ocellatus
AACAAAGAAATTCTAGCGCTAGTGCCAAGTAGCATGGCATACCTAAAGGTTCTTCAAATCTTGACGTTTTAGAGTTTAGTTTTAAATGAGTTCTTCCTTTTTCTTACCTCTTGCTATAGCTATCTGCTGCCCCACCTCCTTCCCCCCAAGCCAGCCATGGACATCCATGGCTTTCGTCAGCAGACCAACAACACCCTGCAGCGCCTTGTTCAGATGAGCTTTGTTCCTGCCGGATTTTGGGAGCGCTTAATTGCCAGGATGCTCATCAGCCTCACAGAGATGGACCTGCAGGTACTAAAACCAGCAGATTCTCATCATTCACCTATTGTACCTTCAAACCTTCAGCTTTTTACATTCATGCCCTGAAATGTTGTGTTCGTGCAGTCATTTGAGCACAAAAGAAACATCAGGAGCCAACGCAGCAGAAACTCTGTGATCTACAGCTTTACTGGAACCCAGCAGAGGAACCGTTGCAGCACCTTCAGAGTCCGACGCAGCCAGACCATATACTGGAAGGAGGGGCTGCTGGCCACTTTTGATGGAGGCTACCTCAGGTCAGAGCTTGGGCTAGAAGGTTGTAGGCTGTAATGAAGAGAGACAAATCATTCAGTGAGGAAATAAAGAGTGGGAGAAATGTAAGGGTTTGGAGCTTCAGTTAGATTTAGACTCTCAGAAAGGAGCAGGTCGGAGCTAGTTTTCAGTCAACTTCAAGGCCACACTGGGTCACAGAAACCCACAATTCAATCTGGACATTACAGGGGATTTCTGACAGAATACAGTCTTTTTCCGAAGGTCGTGAACATTAACAACAAGCTGTCTTTGTTCAGAATCTGCACCAAACGGGATACTGTCAGACAGCTGAGATTCAATATCCTTACCTCCATTTCCAAGCTGCAGTCCAAATCCTTTCAATGCTAAGAATTATATTACATTTATACTACAAGATTTTTATTTTTGTAAAATTGCTCATCTTTTATATGTACGACAGCAGTATTATGAAGCCTGATGTTCAGAATGAGAACATACTGTAACACTGAGGGTAGACTATCTCAAATGCAACTAATAAAAGTGAAGAGAAAATGAATGTTGAACTGCATCAAAGGTACCTGCTGCTCTTTCTGCTCCACATAAGCTTCTGTGTAAAAAACTTTTTAAGAGGTGCAGAAAGCAGATAAGAGCTCCTGTGACATGTGTTTGTGCATCTGCAGCGTGGAGTCATCAGATGTCAACTGGAAGAGGAAGAAGAGTGGAGGCATAAAGATTATCTGCCAGTCAGATATGAGAGATTTCTCTGCCATGGCCTTCATCACTGACAACGTCAACTCTCTGATTGAGCAGTGGTTCCCTGGTTAGTGCACTGCTCTCTGCTTATGTGCATGATTTTAAGCTCTCAATACTGGCTCAGATTCTTTATCTTTGAGCAGATATTTCCTTATTTAATTCATAGTTTTTTTTATCTTTGATTTGATTATATAAAAGAGTAATATACTACATTCAGAGCATTAATATAGCAGCACACAGCTATTAGCTATCTAAAGATCTAGAGGAGTAATGTCTACCTGAGCAGAGATGGAAATCACTCTCCCTGTGTGTGGTGTTATCTTTGCTTTGTTGACATAGCCGGGTCGGCCATGCATGCTGTTAGTGCATGTTAGTATGCACCATTGACAAGATCACAGCTGCTGCTTTGCATGCTTATACGGCTTTAATTGTTTTTATAGTCAATTGTCTGATTTTAAAAGTTTGACTCGTTTATTAAAGGGAGGATAATGGTATGTCAAAGGTATTCATATTCAGCAAATTAAGCAGTCAAAGTTATTTTGGAATCTGTTCCAAAAGTCGGGTATCATATTGACACCAGTATTAAAGTTTCAAAGATGCTCAGCCCTGTTAAACACTGTTTTAGACCCTGAACAGTTTCCATGCTACAGTATCCAGTGTAATGAGGGAGTGGCCAGACATCTTGACATTTTCTTTTATAGTTGGAGCTCATAGTGGATATTTTAGATAAATATGTAGAAGACTTGAGTCAAAAACATAATGGCAAACAGCAGGTCGGAGCTAGTATTCAGTCAACTTCAAGGGCATACTGGTTCACAGGAAGTGGGTAGGTTCATTAGTTCCATTGTTCTACCTGGACATTATAGGGAATTTCTGACACATGCCAGTGCTTATATTGAAGGAATGACACTTAAACTTGGTGGGGACAGTGGGACTCCGATAGAGGAGTTGACACGGAGGAAGGAAAGTCGTTTTTCGACTTGGAGTTGGATTTTGGAAGGCTGTTTCTACTTCTGAGGGAATTAAGCACAGCAACTCCTATGAATGCCTTCCTTTCTTTTGTAAATGCTGTTCTCAGTTATAGCTGTCAGTTGTAGCAGTCATAGGTTATGTCCTTTCGACTGTGGCTCAGTGGTAGTGCAAGCTTGTCCTTCAATTAGAGGGTCGACGGTTCGACCCCCAGCTCCAGTCCATGTTGATGTGTCCTTGGGCAAGACACTTAACCCTAAGTGGCCCCCATAGGCTGTGTGAATGGGTATGAATGGTTAGAGTCCTGATGGCAGGTGGCACCTGGTAGCCCCTGCCATCAGTGAAAGAATGGGGGAATGAAATGTAGTGTTAAAGCACTTTGAGTGGTCAGAAGTCTAGAAAAATTGATTTACCATTTACTTTGATTTCTGCTGACCTGACCGCAATTGCTGCACTGGTGTGGAGCAGCAACATGGATGAGACGAGATTGTTGTCCCATTCTGGTGCTAGACAGCTTAGTCTACGGCTTGGTTACACCTGATGATCAGATTCAAGAGTTTTCACCTCCTCTGGGAAACTTTCCTTCTGGCATCCTCTCGGTAGTTGAAGCGAAGCATCATCGATGATGTTACTGTGCTGATGTGTGTGGTTAGAGGCTGATGGCCTGTCTAGAGGCTGCTGCATGGTCCTGAGCAACTTTGCCAAGTTAGAAAATGGTGTGGCATCTATGGCTGAGGCTGTTGGAAGGTGCAGTGTAAGTCCACCCTTTATACTCTTCGGCCCCTTCTGCGTCACCTGTGAGAAGAATTGAAATAATCATCTGGTTTGCTGGCGAAGTCAACACATTTGTATTCCTTGTCTTTGGGGAGTTCCTGGATCTCTGAAACTTTAGTCCCAATAAAGGCTTCAACAATCAACAAGATTCTGTTTTTACAGAGCCATTTGCTTGCTCTAACACATCTCAGTTGGTGTGAAAGTTCTTGGGATGGAACCTTTGGCTAACTGTGGCTGCTCAATCTCCCAGTTAATCTTGGTGTTAAGGCGATCGGGAGGAAGGTTCGAGTCATCCCAGCCTCTTTTCTTTGCCCTAAGGTTTTGCATTATGACCTTTGCTCCTCTAGTGAAGGGGATTATCGGGCCCAGGTAATCATACTGTATTGTCAACACACAGTAGATGTTCCTCAATGTGGGAAGTTGGCTCTCCCACGGTCTCAGCTTGTAGCCAAACTCATCTGTATCCCAGTGCCATATTAGGCTCAAGGCCAGATAGCAAATGGGTTTTTTACTGGCCTATTGCCGGATGTCGAATCCTCCATCAGCTAGTACCTGGTACATTTTATCCACCAGAAACTTTGCTGAATGTGTTATAGGGGGACTCTGAAGGCAGTTAGAAAACATAAAAGGACTACGTCAAAGACTTTCAGTGTCATAGTTTTCCTTTTTTGATTTCTACACGTGTCTCTGAAGTGCAAACGTTGCACTGCTGGGACTGCTGGTCGTGCCGGATTGAAAAACTGCCACTGGTACACATCTGGTTCTCTTTCTCTCTGCAAATTCCGCCAGGGTTTGGTCCTTTGGGAGGAAGAGGACCTGTTGTAACACGTGTGTAACCACTCACTGCCACTGGATACTCCCTGAACCGCAGAAGAACCGGACCGAGTTCTGGTAGAAGCTTATCATAGAGGGAGAGGCCACATTGGTTACATGAGCAATTGAAAATCAGCCTGTGTTTTCCATTGAGCGTGACTAAGTGACGCTGTATAAATCAGGACTCTTTAGACTCATTCACCTGCTCAGGAAGAAGTTTCACCACACATCCACCATCAATTAGTGTCCTTATCTCAGCCTCATATCTAAACTTTGGTCGGGTCTTTGACCAACCTTAGTTCTGAGCTCCTGAGTGTTGGTATCAAGGCTTCCACGGTGGATTGTGGAGGTGGAACGTTCTTGAGATGAGGTAGTAGAGTGGCATAGCATAATGTATCTCTAACTTTGACTGTCATTGTGCGAGATTCCACAATGGAAACAGCTTCATCATCTAGCACACTGCTAGCTTCTCACTGCTAAACAGAATGACATCAACCTGCAAAGCCGTCCCTTATGCTGATAACTGTCCTCTGCTAGTGGCCTCAGTGATGATGTGAAGTAGCATGTTTAAGACGGTGAGCCATCAGGTGTGTGGCCATATGGAAAAATACATTAGGGCCTGAGCACCGACAACGTCGGGCCGCGAGGTCCCTATTAAAACTGTAGGAATTATTATTATTATTAGGGCCCGAGCACCGACGTAGTCGGAGCGGAGGACCTATTGTTATTCGATTGTTTATTATTAGGGCCCGAGCACCGACGTAGTCGGAGCGGAGGACCTATTGTTATTCTAATGTTTATTATTATTATTATTATTATTATTATTATTATTACTTTTCCACTTTCATCGCAAAAAGCAGGTGCTTGGGATACTGGGAATTTTGTGAAATTTGGCACGCAAGCCAGAATTTGCGAAAATTGCAGTCTGATTGGGGTGTCCAGCTGCGGTATGAAATATTGGCTCGATAGCGCCCCCTATTGAGTAGCCCCAACATCGCGTTTCACCTAGCTGTATGAAATTTGGTAGGTATGTGGAACGTGATGAGACGCACAAAAAATCCTCTTGGAGTTTTTCATTAAACCAAACAGGAAGTTGGCCATTTTGAATTTTGTGACGTTTTTTGACCATTTCAAGGCGTCATACTTTAATGAACTCCTCCCAGAGATTTGACCCGATCAACTTCAGATTCGGTCAGTATGCTCTTGAGACCTTGGCAGTGAAAAGTTACTCAAAGATCAAAAAGTTATCGAACTATGTGTCCGTGGCGCGGCGTCAAAACAACACCATTCGCCGCGAAACAGGAAGTTGTTGTAACTCGGCCATACATTGTCTAATCTGCTCCAAATCTCTCATATGTCATAACATCCTGACCCGGAACACATCTATATGATAATTTAGAATCATAGTAATAGCGCCACCTAGTGGCAACTGGAAGTTGTAAGTTTTGTACTTTGACATCCTGCTCCTCACAGATTAATCAAATCCCTCTAAAATGTTGTCAGAAAAGCCTTAAGACCTTGATAATGCTTCATTGTGAAAATTGTAAGAAGTTGTTGAAGGGCGGCGACGTGGCGGCTCGGCGAATTTCGATCCTTTGCCATGAACGAACAAACTGATGTAACTCGACTCCACATCATCAGATCTTTACCAGATTGCACATGTTTGATTAGACTCCCGGCCTGAAGACCTCTGCAGGCCAATTTTGAATCATAGTCATAGCGCCACCTACTGGTAACAGGAAGTTAAAGTCATTATACTTTGGCTTGTTTCTCTTAGTAGGTAAATCAAATCAACATCAAATTACTTCCACACAAATGTAAGAAGTTCATAATACCAGTTCATGAAGCTTTTGATGTTGCCGTTGCCGTGGCGATGCATTCTTCGCCGTTAACAACGAAGGTCATTTTGAGAGGCTAAAAATGCTCGAAACATAAACAAACTTGGCAAGCAGATTACAAGCCCAAAATTTAGTTATGGAATATGATTTTATTGGTTCAGAGTGGCAAATTGGCCCCCTACAAAATTTCGACGAAGCAGCCCTCGCAGTACGTTTCACATAGATTTACAAAATTTGGTAGGCACATGTATCACATGTGGACTTAAAATAAAGTCTCTTGGGACCATGCTCTAAACCCAACCGGAAGTCAGCCATTTTGAATTTTGTATGAATTTCTCGTGGTTTTTTTTCCATTTCCAGGTGCTGTACTACGAACTCCTCCTAGGGAATTAATCCAATCAGCTTAGAATTTGGTCAGAACAATCTAAAGACCTTAGCGATTAAAAGTTACTAAAAGCTTGAGGTTTCATTGAACAACATGGACGTGGTGTGGCAGCCATTTTACATGGTTCACCATCATCCATCAAGCTGTTGTAACTCGACTGTACTTTGTCAAAACTCTCCCAAACTTGACATGCTTGATTACGGTCATGATTTTAGGACTTCTGCATGCCAATATTAACTCATAGTCATAGCGCCACCTACTGATAAGCACGGACGTAAGCAGGATTCTGTAATTACAGCGGCCCAAACACTGAACTTAAAGTTACAGAAGAACTTAAAATGAAAACAGTGTTAAATTAAAGTGTTCAAGTAACAGCAAATGGCACTACTGTTTTGTTAACTTTCATGTAAGTCCAAATACAATCAGCAGGACACTGCAGGGAGTTGAACCCCATCCCAGTAAACTGACAGTCTGTTATGTTACCAACACTGAAGCGCATTCATTTTCTTAATGATCTTTAAAGGCTTACATTTATGATTGTATCGGAGGTACACTCAAAGCATTTTAGGCTTAAGACCTGGCAACATGATCTTGCTACGCTGCTGGTCTACGCAGGAAATATCTCACTCGTGCACGCAGAGTGTGATGGTCACAGAAATGCATGGCCAGAGTCCTGCCAGTAGCCTCGACGTGCATGAAGTTGCGAGGGCCCGATCAATGCTGCTCGCAGCTTTAATTAGGGCCCGAGCACCGATAACGTCGGGCCGCGAGGTCCCTATTGAAACTGTAGGAATTATTATTATTATTATTATTATTATTCTTATTCTTTTTCTCTCGAATGAAACGCCATTTTGGGGGCTTTATCATGTCCCCAACATCCCCATATTTGGCAAGCATATCAGGATTGCGGGAAAATTTGATATTTTATGGGTCCCATGCTCGAGCATGACAAAATTGCTCGCTAGCGCCCCCTAGAAGTTGGAAATGCAAGCCCGTATGTCCAAATGACTTAAAATTTTACGGACATGAGCAACTGAATGAGTTCTACAAAAAATCCTCTTGGGATTCTAAGCTCCGCCTACCAACATTTTCCGCCATTTTGAATTTTGTAAAAAAAATAAATAAATTCACTTCTCCTAGACCCTGGGTCTGATTGGTACCAAATTTCATGTGAATCATTATTGGATCGATATCATCAAAAATTATGAAAATCTTGTTGATATCTTATTGCATTAAGAATATATGGACCAATGAATTTCATAGGGGCGTGGCCTTCTACAGCAATATATATATATATATAACTTCAAAACCATGTGGCCTATCCTCACGAAATCTGTCGCATATGTTCACATTGTGTCCTGTTATATTCACTCAAATTTTCATTCCATACAACCACTAGGGGGCGATGCAGTAATACTCCCATTTCTTTGTATTTTTAGGCACTTTTCATCGTTTTCAGGCATTGTACTTTAACGAACTCCTCCCACAGAATTTATATGATCAACTTCAAATTTGGTCAAGATGATCTAAAGACATTAATGATGAAAAGTTACTAAAATGGTCTACTGACATTGAACGACCTTCGTTTTATGTGGCGTCCATGTCACGCACATTTCGTGCTGTTCGCCATGAAAGAGGAAGTTGTTGTAACTCCAAGGTACTTTATTCAATCTGCCCCAAAATTGTTATGCATGATGCTGGTCCAGGCCTGAGCACATTTCCATGGCAACATTTTCACAAAGTCAGCGCCACCTACTGGCAAAAGGAAATGACAAGTTTTATACTTTGATGTACTCCGACTAGGAAGTTGCCCAGATCAGTCTCAAATTTGGTAAGCTAAGCCGTAAGACATTGATAATGCTTCATCATGAATATTGTGAGTTGTCGTTAAACGCTGTTGCCGTGGCAACGCGTCATTCGCCATGAAAAATGAAGCTTATTTTTCTGTGACTTAGGATGCTCAACAAGCCTTGGAACTTTGCACAGGTGTCATAGGTGATGGAAATAAATCTTTCATATGGCTTTTTGGCTTGACCCTTTCAAATTGCCTCGATAGCGCCCCCTAAAAATATTCAAAATCGCAGCCCCACCACTACGTTTGACCTACATGTATGAAATTTGGTAGGCACATGTATCACATGAAGACTTAAAAAAAAAAGTGTCTTGGGACCATGCTCTAAAATTAACGGGAAGTCGGCCATTTTGATTTTTGTGTGAATATTCCCATGATTTCTAGTCGCTATACTTTAACGAACTCCTCCTAGAGACTTTGTCAGATCCTTTTCAAATTTGGTCAGTATAATCTAAAGACCCTTGCTATTAAAAGTTACTCAAAGCTTTACGTTTGATAGAATGGCGTAGCCGTGACGTGGCGGCCATTGTAGGTGATTCGCTATTAAACAACAAGCTGATGTAACTCCACTGGACTTGCTCAAATATGTCCCAAACTTGCCATATTTGATAACAGTCATGGCCTGAGGATGTCTACAAGCCAATTTTCACTCAAAGTCATAGCGCCACCTACTGGCAACATGGAGACAGCGTTATGTGACAAACTGAATCAGATTTATATGACATTTACATGATGTGGTCTATACTTGATGTAGAGCAACACAATGCATGTTTGCACGTGTTCTCTAGCGCCACAAAGTGGATACAGGAACTGGTGGAATATTTGCACTACATAATTTCCAGCGTCACACAGTCCAAGCATTAAAAAAATATGTCTAACTTGTGGGCACGCTGTCTGATGGTCGCAGATATTTATGGCCGCTTCTGCCGGCGTCCCGCCAGTACCCCCGAGACGCGGGAAGGTGCGAGGGCCCGTTCATCGCTGCTCGCAGCTTTAATTTTAATTATATTTACCGCTGTGAGTCCATGAACGATGCAAGTGTCTGTGTTTAGTTCACATGTCTGTAATGACAGTCGAGTGGCTGTTATGTAAACTGCTAGCGTCAGTTGAACAAAATAGAAGAACAAGTTGAAGACAATGTTGTTTTTGGCGGAGCTAGACCGGAGAATATTCGATTAAAACAGATCAGTGATGCCGTTTTGCCCTCATTGTTCTCCATGAAGTTTGCTGGAAGTAATGAGCATTTTATGTGGAGTGAGCAAGACTCTGTTTTTAAAAAATCACTTTTAAAAGCTACATTGCTTGTCAGCAACCTGTCATAAGGAAACTTTATTCAGGAGACAGTTTGGCTGTGTGCTCTTATTACTTTGACATGCAGGTAACACCGCAGTCATGATTTGTTTTTTATTTACATGAACTGGTATTTGCTCCTGGTGTTCTTCACCACTGTGTCAGAGGAAGGAAATAAACGGAGTCACAGACAAACAAGCTTTAAAAGTGAACTGTGAAAAAAGTGACCGCTCTGAAATTATCCAGAATATTCACTGTCTGATAGCGATCAGTTCAACCTTCAGATGAGCAGCAACAAGGCCCTTCATGACCTCATCACCATCTATACATCATCCACCCTTAACCGTATTTTTCCTGGATATCCAGATAGCGAGCTTGCCCACTGCAAACATAAAGTTCCCTGCTGCAGGTCCAGTTCATGGTCAGAACCTGCTGCAGTGTCTGCTTTCTATAATGTTGTAAAAGCAAAGATGACTTGTAACAAATGTAGCTGTTATTATAACCTGAAAAAGTCATTATAGTAGTAATCTTAAAATCTAGGACTGCCCCGACTCTATGTACCATTATGTAGGAATGTTTTCAGCTCTCCAATAAACAACAGATGATGTACATGTCTTGTATCTATGTGTCCTCCCTTGTAGCTTTGACAGCCAGTGAGAGTGATGGGAGTCTCCTCATAGAGCAGTACGCCCCCTGTCCCCTCTGTGCCTCACTGAGCCAACAGAAGCAGACCGAGCTCGTAGCCGGCCTGGTCGGCCAGGTCGGAGAGAAAGGAGCAGGTGGAGGAGACAGGATTCATTACTTTGACATGGAGGACTGTGTGCTGGCTGCAGTGGAGGAGGATCACATCATGTGTCCTCGGCACCCTGACCAGCCCGTCACCCTCCAGGAGCTGGTCCCAGAGCTGTTCATGACCGACTTCCCTGCACGGTAACCTCGAACCATTTAATGGATCATTTCATTGTACATAGTGATCTAGTCATTACAATGGGCATGTTTCATTCACGCTTCACACCTGTCTGACATGTTTTTATACAGCTGTCTACACACACGAGTAACAGCTCATTCTTTATACATTTACCTGCAACTTGTTAGGAGTCAGGGCTTCAAGGCTCCCACTTATGGAAAATGTAACTACATTGATTGAGTGTTGTCAAAGCTCATGTGAGTGCACAGCTGTACTGTAGCTGAATACATCAGACCTTCACTCCACTGCTGGTGGAGACCAGGCTCAGTGCTGGAATCAATGTTAGATACACACTGATAGGATTCTGATCAATTAAAGATGAGGACAAATATATATTAGTGTTATATTAGTGTATATAGTTATTATTATAATAATAGTAATAATACATTTTATTTATATAGCGCTTTAAAAGGTACTCAAAGACACTTTACATGGTAAAAACAGAAACAATAGAAGTAATTACAATAAGAACAAAATAGCTTCAGAGTTTAAAAGCAGATTTAAATAGATGAGTTTTAAGTGCAGTTTTGAAAGTGGCGAGTGATGGAGAATGTCTGAGGTGCTGGGGGAGGGAGTTCCAGAGGGAGGGGGCAGCAATGGAGAAGGCCCGATGCTGCCCCCAGGTCCGATGCTTGGACAGAGTTGGGGGGGGTAAGGAGGTTGGCGGATCTGAGGTTGCGGTTGGGAGCGTGTCAATGCAGGAGGTCTAAAGGTATGAAGGGGCGAGGTTATGAAGGGCTTTGTATGTGATGAGTAGAACTTGAACTGGATTCTTTGCTGTATGGGGAGCCAGTGGAGGTTCTGAAGGACTGGGGTGATGAGATCTCTGGAGTGGGAGAGCAGACGGGCAGCTGAGTTCTGGATGTATTGTAGTTTGTTGATGATTTTGGTGGATGAGCCGTACAGGATGCTGTTGCAGTAGTCCAGTCGAGAGGTGATGAAGGCATGGATGAGTGTTTCAGCGGCTGCGGAGGAGAGGGAGGGGCGGAGACGGGCGATGTTTTTGTGATGTGATTGACGTGGCGTTCGAAGGAGAGAGTTTGATCAAAAATGATTCCAAGGTGACGGACATGTGTGGAAGCAGGAACAGTGGTGCCATCGATGCAGAGGGAGAAGTTATGGTGGGATTTGTATAGTGATTTGGGGCCGATGATGAGCATTTCAGATTTGTCGCTGTTGAGTTTGAGAAAGTTGACTTTTGTAGCATCCAGGTTTTTATATCTGTGATGGTGGAGTGGGTGGTGCGGGTGATGGATATGGTGGAGATGTAGAGTTGGGTGTCGTCAGCATAGCAGTGGAAGTGGAGACCATGGTGTCGTATGATGTCGCCAAGGGGGAGCAGGTAGAGGATGAAGAGGAGGGGACCGAGTACTGAACCTTGGGGGACACCTTGAGAGACTGGGGCTGTGTCAGACTTGAATTTGTTGATACTAATGAACTGTTCACGGTCGGAGAGGTATGATCTGAACCAGGAGAGGGCTGTGCCAGTGATGTGGAGGGAGGACTCGAGACGGGAAAGGAGGATGGAGTGGTTGATGGTGTCGAAGGCTGTGCTGAGGTCGAGCAGTATCAGGATGTTGAGGGAGTGGTCATCAAAGGTGAGGAGGAGGTTGTTGGTGACTTTGATGAGGGCACTTTCTGTGCTGTGATGAGATCTGAATCCAGATTGAAATGGTTCATACAGTTGGTTTGAGTCGAGTGGGTTTTTAGGTGGTGGGCAACAGTGCGTTCCTGAATTTCAGACAGAAAAGGGAGGTTGGAGATGGGTCTGTAGTTGTGGATGTCGGGGTCAAGGCCAGACTTTTTGAGGATGGGTGTGACTGAGGCGAGTTTGAGGGTGAGAGGGCTTATTATGCTCATGTCTGTGGAGGATTGTCACAGACACTAGACTTTTGGAATAAATATTCATATATGTCTTTGTCCTACACATTTGCACACATATACACACTTGTGTGTGGGTGGGCAGTCACTTGGCAAGAATATCTCTGTTTTTTTAAAGTAGCACAGACCCATGGAAACAGTTAAACAGCCACTCCAAATATTAGTAAAGTTGTAATGGAGCTCTTAAAGAATGTTAGACGGATGTTGGTATAAACACGAATGCCACCATCTAACATCATCCACTTTTACAGCTGGATACTAGTATAAGCACACTTTAGTGTGAGACCAGTCTATATTAGCCTCTGCCAATATTGGCTTTACTTTACAATACTGATGTTTTTGAAGTACAGCTGTCGATACAACTGTTTTGTGGCAATTATCAAAATATTTTAATTCGACCCTTTGCCAATACATTCCAAGAAGTCACTGTTTCCCAAGATAGATTTGTGTACATTGTTTTGTGTCAACTTTGAGGATGTTAACTGAGGTTCTTCTAAGTGTGATCCAGAAAAGAAGTTTTTCAGACCAACAGCAGGTCAAGTGCTTTACGTGATGCATTCAAAATAAACACACAATACAGTCTGACACATTCAATCAAAGGCCGTGGAGAACATAAAGGCCTTTCATCTGGGAGTCAAAGTCGGGACAAATCTTCTATCTTCTGGACGTTTGTTCCAGCTCTCTGGCACAGAGAACCTAAATGCTACTTCTCCATTTATAGTGTGGACTTTGTCAACTGTCCCAAACCATTGAGGGCATGGCAGTAGTACTTTAATCTCTACTCTTTAACACACTGGAAGCCAGTTCAGGGACCTGAGGACTGGTGAGATGTCTTTTTCAGGATGAAGCAGCTGGATTTGAACAAGCTGAAGCTGACCCTCTATATGGGATAGGCTGTTGGTTGTTGGTCAGTTTATCCAGATTAACTAAACCACTTTATTTGGAAATCAAACTGAAAGTGAGCATACCTGAAACTTTGCTAATATTCCCTCATCGAACAAGAACAGAGTGTGCACACAACTGCAGTAAGAGCAGCGCTCGAACAGAGTTGAAGCAGGAAGTGAGACTATAAAGTGTGATGAATGCTAACTCAAACAATTTTACTGTTCAGTTTGTGTTCTCTTCTAATTAAGTGTGGCTAACCTGGAGGTTTCTTTCCAACCTGTCTAATCGTTGCTGTGTGCGTGCGTGTGTGTTAGGCTGTTTTTAGACAGGGCCCAGCTGGAGTACTCTGAGGAGGAGAATAACATCCTTGGTCAGGGTGGCAGTGGGACAATCATCTACAGAGCCCGATATCGTAACCAGCCGGTGGCCGTCAAACGCTTCCGCTTCAAGAAGTGTCGACAGCAGACCATCAGCAGTGACACAGGTACTGAAGCAGCTTTTATATTAACTGTGCAGTGAAAGCCAGTATTACACGGCCACTTTAACTTTTAACACTACCTATGTTGACATTACTTACCAGGGATGTCCCCATCTAGTTTATCTGGCTCTGAATATTGATATGATACGAAGGAAAGACTAACTGAGCTGAGTACAGACACCGGCTGGCAGTGAACACTTTACCCAGAAAACAATTGACCTGTTATCAGTTTCTCACTGAATTACCATGAATAAGTGACAGCTGAGATGATCTGCTGTTGGCGACGTTTGTCACTTTAACTAGGGAAAGTTAACACTGGCAGAAAGTGAGGAGCTGCTACCTGAATATTCTGTACTGATAATTAACGTTATAGAATAGCATTCTTTTGTCACCGTCTGACCTCAGAGTCAATCAAAGGGGCAGCTAAACTATTATTCATATTCACACACTGTAGTATCCAGTGGAATGCTGTAACTGCCCCCCATCAGCTAATGGAAATGTCACATGACCTAAATGTGGCACATCAGTCAAGGTTTGATAAGAGGTGGGTAGGATGGTAACTCTGGTCTCTCTTCAAAGATGCTCTGTGGCATCTGATTTGTTAAGATTATTTTGTCCCACTTGTCCCACCTCATATTTACAAAAAGACGTGTTGAACACCATAGTTATAGAGAGTAAGAGGAGGACACAGATGGAATAAAGCCTGTAGACCCTTTGCAGTTGGAACTGATTCCATATGAGCTCCTGGAGCAGCCATTCGGGCACAAATCTATTCTCTGCGTTGAAAGTATCCCTTTTGCAAACTTTGGTTCTCTCCCTCGTTCCGTTCTTTCTTGCCTCAGACACCATGGTGAAACACCTGCAGTCTGCAGATGCCTGTCGGAGCTTCTCTGAGTTTCGCCAGGAGGCCAGTATGTTGCACTCTCTGCAGCATCCCTGCATCGTCTCCCTGGTGGGCATCAGCATCCATCCACTCTGCCTTGCCCTGCAGTTGGCCCCCCTGGGCAGCCTCAACATTGTGCTGGAGGAGAAGCGCAAAGGCACGTAGAGATTTCTGCATTGTCACTTCTGACCTGAAGTTGGTCCTAAAGCCGGTTTCTATGTTTTCTCATCGTAGGCTCCAGGTACATGCCCCTTGGTCACATGCTAACTTTCCGAGTAGCCTATCAGATTGCAGCAGGACTGGCGTACCTTCACAGGAAGAGCATTATCTTCTGTGACCTCAAATCTGACAACATCCTGGTGTGGTCTCTGGAGGTCTGTATATGGATTACCATAACAGCATACATGCATGGTTTATTGACTATTGTATTTATGAAATAACATCAACATATCAGACTTTATCAGTGGTAGGACAATAAAGTCCTGAACTTATTTCCTGTGTTGTCGCTGCTGTTTTCACAGTCCACTGAACTACTGAAGACATACTTGTATTATCTTACCTGTTCACTCATTTGTGTATCATTTTCCAGGTGCAGGATCCAGTTAACATTAAGCTGTCTGACTACGGCATCTCTCGACAAACCTTCCATGAGGGGGCGTTGGGTGTGGAGGGCACACCAGGTTACCAGGCTCCTGAGATCCGACCAGGCATCGTGTATGATGAGAAGGTACTGACCCCGTCTCATTAACCCACATTAGTGATGCGCAGAAGGAATATAAACAGCTGCAACAGAATAGTATGGTGAACATCTTAACATATAATCAAAATATGGAAGTGAAAGCAGTGCTCTGTTTATTTAAATGTGAAGGTACAATACAAAAACCTAAAAAGAAAAAATCAATGAATAATGGTGATAAAAAATCTTGACCTCAATTATAATCAAAAATAATCGTGATTACCATTTTGGCCACAATCGTGCAACCCTACCAGCATTAGAATTTCATAACATGAAAATATTGGATGACATTCACTGGCCATCTTTACGTTAACAAGCTATCTTTACGTTAACAAGCTATCTTTACGTTAACAAGCTATCTTTTACGTTAGAAAGCTATCTTTACGTTAGAAAGCTATATTTTACGTGAACAAGCTATCTTTTACGTTAGAAAGCTATATTTTACGTTAACAAGCTATATTTTACGTTAACAAACTATCTTTTATGTTAACAAGCTATCTTTACGTTAACAAGCTATCTTTACTTTAGAAAGCTATCTTTACGTTAGAAAGCTATCTTTACGTTAACAGGTTTCCTCAACCAGCCTCTTGTGCGGAGCACTTGGTAATGGTGATGTTTGCCCTGTGGAGCTATAAAGGATGAATTCACACTTGTCTATTGTTAACGTTAAATTGATTAACCCTTAACATCAAGAGTTTGTCAACTAATTTCAAGTGAATCACATCTTATCTTAAGCTATTTTTTACAGTCTACCATTGTCAATACCTTACTTTGTAGAATATAAACATGACTTTCTACAAAACAAAGCCAATGGTCTCAAATGTTAAAAGGTTGTGTAAACTCAAGCAGCCATGTAAGAACTTTTCTTAAATAGTGTAAAATCACCTGACATATCTGAACAGTCGTGTGCTAGTTTTCAGTACTCCAGTTTTTTTTATTCTCTACAAACACATTCCAGTCAGTAGCATTAAAGTTCTTTATCAAGTTTCAATATTCAACCCAGTGAGGAAAAGGGCTGGAACCAGGCGAATAACAACTGTGTAGCAAATAATCTGTGGATCTTTTTTAAATAATCACTCTATAAAAGACCTAGAAAATTGTGAATTTACACTATTAAAATTGCCCATGGAGACGTCTTCAATTGTAATATTTTGTCCAACCAACAGTTCATATCCAAAGATATCCAGTTTACAATAATATAAAAAGAGAAAAAGTGCAAAACCTCTCATTGGAGAGGAGGGAACCAGATGATATTAGACATCTTTAATAACTTAAATAACTGAAGAAATTAAATTGTGTATTTTGGGATGTCACTTGTGAACCAGATTGTCTCAGTTACACAGTTTGGGTAGTGTATTGTCTTGCTAGTGTAATTTTGGGAAAAAGTCAAATTATTGTGCACATACACAATTGATCTTGCCCTAGGCCTACTTGACTGAGAACCTAATTTGTTTGAATTCAGCCAGTACGTGTTCTCTCTGCTGACTTCCATTCAGTCCACAGAGGGTGTTGGTCTGATACGGTTGGCCTAGGCCCCTCTTCTCCCCGGGGAAGCTAGCTTTACTAGAGTTTACTGTTTTATTGGTCAAAGAGCAGAAAAAAGCCCATCAGCTCCTCTCCCATAGAATCTGCTGGCTTCAGCCAATCAAACTCCTTTTCTTCTCTCCCGGCCGTTAATCTCACTTTTTAACGAGGTTTAACTATTCTAATAAGAGGCAGACTAGGCTGGAGAGTGAACAAATGATGGAGCGAGTGGGAAAGGAAGAGTGTAGTCGGTAAATAAATGAAGAAGAGCAGCTTCATGGCTGTTACCGTGTTTGCCAGCTGTGGGTGTCTTGGCAAGAAAATGAACATGTGTAAGTGTTTGTCGGTTGAGCATCTGGACAATATACAGTAACATGACTAGAAAGCTGTTACAAGCCATTTGTTTATAGGCTTGGATAATATCACTACTACTGAGTGACAAAAAACTGTAGCACAACTGTAGCACAACACTGACTGAGTGCTGGTCAATGCGTGTACTCATGATTGGCTGACATGGCACTGTGACTTCAACAAATCAAGTCCAAACTTTTTGACCCAACCTGAAACAGACCCATTGATAACTAAGCAGAACCAGAAAAAAAAGGGACCCAAGGACAATTAGACCAGAACAGTTCCAAACAGTCGTGGTTAGTAAAATGACAACTTAATCAAATGCATGTTCCTCATAGTGATGACTTGTATGTTTAATTTTGACTTTGTTATTTTGGTTGAAGCACTACAGCATGACAGGATCAAGTCTCTTTGTCTTTCTAGCAAGGACAAAAACTGTGGACATAATGAAGAGTGAGAACTAGACTAGTCAGATTGAGGTCAGGAGGACTTCCTTATATGAATATGCCATGCTATGTTTGCCATAGCCCCTGTGACACCATAGCATACCACAGACCTCAAGTATATCTGGAGCCACTACCAAGTGATGTCACCACAGAAGTAGTTCGGTGCTGTTTGCCTCTGCAGTTATTCTGGGACGTCCCACCGTTATCTGTGACCACTCAGACAGGAATTCATTTGGGTATTTTGGTCCTCAGATATGGGTTTCAAGGATTAGATAACAAAGAAGTGGTGATCGCCTTTACTTTACAAACCAAAAGTAAAACTGTTTAGTTTTTTTTAGTAACACTTAACAAATGTGCTGGAGTCAATTGTAAACAAGGAGAAGAAACCAAGGCACTCTGAATCCTGAGTATATAAAGTCCCTTTCCCACTGGACGGAGACACATCTGGCTTTTGTCTTCAGTGGGAAAGGTTGCAATCAGTATTCATTCCCTGGACCAATGACACTGCTCCAGCTCTGATCAGCAGTGATGGAGAATGACACCGGGATGGACACGCTCAATTTGGCCCCCTTATCCGGTGCGATGCTATTTGAAGTGATTATATCAGAAACAAATTCAACAGAGATTTTGACAATGACTATAATTTATTTCAAAACATAATACGCTCTGTTCAAAGCCACCACACTGCCGTCAGACAACAGGTATACAAATACCTCGCTGATTGTTGTACATCACACTTCATTTAAACTCTAGACGGACACAAAATAAGACTCATCAAAACTGTCTTTGTTAGTTAGTTAGACTTTCCACTACTTCAACTGTCACCAACTTTGGATACAGAGTTTGAAAGAGACTGAATAAGATATAGAATAAGAAGTAACCAGTGTAACATTGTCTCTGGTTCCTAACTCTGCTTCTGGTGCCGCCGTGTCCATGAAGTTGAACAGGAATAAAAATAGAGGCCGGTGCAACTTCACAGCTTCAAATGAGTCTAACTTTTAGCAGGTTTTCGAGTGTTTAAAAAAAAATACATACAGTTGTGTGAAAAAGTGTTTGCCCCCTTCCTGATTTCTTATTTTTTTGCATGTTTGTCGCACTTAAATGTTTCAGATCATCAAACAAATTTAAATATTAGACAAAGATAACACAAGTAAACACAAAATGCAGTTTTTAAATGAAGGTTTTTATTATTAAGGGGGAAAAAAAATCCAAACTTACATGGCCCTGTGTGAAAAGTGATTGCCCCCCCCCCTGTTAAAACATAAATTAACTGTGGTTTATCACATCTTTGGAAAGCTGAGTTCAATTTCTCTAGCCACACCCAGGCCTGATTACTGCCACACCTGTTCTCAATCAAGAAATCACTTAAACAGGACCTGCCTGACAAAGTGAGGTAGACCAAAAGATCCTCAAAAGCTAGACATCATGCTGCAATCCAAAGAAATTCAGGAACAAATGAGAAACAAAGTAATTGAGATCTATCAGTCTGGAAAAGGTTACAAAGCCATTTCTAAAGCTTTGGGACTCCAGCGAACCACAGTGAGAGCCATTATCCACAAATGACGAAAACATGGAACAGTGGTGAACCTTCCCAGGAGTGGCCGGCCGACCAAAATTACCCCAAGAGCGCAGCGACGACTCATCCAGGAGGTCACAAAAGACCCCAGAACAACATCCAAAGAACTGCAGGCCTCACTTGCCTCAATTAAGGTCAGTGTTCATGACTCCACCATAAGAAAGAGACTGGGCAAAAATGGCCTGCATGGCAGAGTTCCAAGAGGAAAACCACTGCTGAGCAAAAAGAACATAAAGGCTCGTCTCAGTTTTGCCAGAAAACATCTTGATGATCCCCAAGACTTTTGGGAAAATACTCTGTGGACTGACGAGACAAAAGTTGAACTTTTTGGAAGGTGTATGTCCCATTACATCTGGCGTAAAAGTAACACGACATTTCAGAAAAGGAACATCATACCAACAGTAAAATATGGTGGTGGTAGTGTGATGGCCTGGGGCTGTTTTGCTGCTTCAGGACCTGGAAGACTTGCTGTGGTAAATGGAACCATGAATTCTGCTGTCTACCAAAAAATCATGAAGGAGAATGTCCGGCCATCTGTTCCTGACCTCAAGCTGAAGCGCACTTGGGTTCTGCAGCAGGACAATGATCCAAAACACACCAGCAAGTCCACCTCTGAATGGCTTAAGAAAAACAAAATGAAGACTTTGGAGTGGCCTAGTCAATGTCCCGACCTGAATCCAATTGAGATGCTGTGGCATGACCTTAAAAAGGCGGTTCATGCTCGAAAACCCTCCAATGTGGCTGAATTACAACAATTCTGCAAAGATGAGTGGGCCAAAATTCCTCTACAGCGCTGTAAAAGACTCATTGCCAGTTATCGCAAACGCTTGATTGCAGTTGTTGCTGCTAAGGGTGGCCCAACCAGTTATTAGGTTTAGGGGGCAATCACTTTTTCACACAGGGCCATGTAGGTTTGTACTTTTTTTCCCCCTTAATAATAAAAACCTTCATTTAAAAACTGCATTTTGTGTTTACTTGTGTTATCTTTGTCTAATATTTAAATTTGTTTGATGATCTGAAACATTTAAGTGTGACAAACATGCAAAAAAATAAGAAATCAGGAAGGGGGCAAACACTTTTTTACACAACTGTGTATGTATGTGTGTATATATATATATGCGCTAATTTGGTGAGAAAATGTTATAAGACCAATGAGCTCCAGAAGCGCTGTGGAATAAGATATAGAATAACCTCCAGCCACACACTGGAGGTCTTAATAACCTCAGATCTGACTCTGAAACCTGACCTGATCTTCCTTGTTTTTTCTAAAGGTGGACATGTTCTCCTATGGTATGGTGCTGTATGAGCTGCTGTCTGGACGGAGGCCAGTGCTGGGTCACCACCAGCTCCAGATAGCGAAGAAGCTCTCCAAAGGCATCCGGCCAGTGCTGGGCAGTCCTGAGGAGGTTCAGTTCTACTGCCTCCACAGCCTGCTGACTGAATGCTGGGACACCAAGCCTGAGAAGGTGAGCCTCCCTCCTTGTTCAGACTATTTTAATTGGCCGACGCAGTGATTGGTCAAAACACAGAAGTTGCTCTGTTTCCTCTGCTTTATAGGAAATAGTCTGATCTAATGTACTGGTAGTTAGTAGTTAAGGAGACCCATGGAAAGACATTATGAACAAACATACTGAAAAACTTGTCATCCGCCATCACAAAGACATAGTTTTAGAACTGGTCATTTTGGCGGGTGGGAAGCCTGTGAAGGACAGTGAACAGTGAACCTGCCATGCAATACACCAGTTTAGCTCCTCACTGGCAGGTAAAGTAGAAGTGACTGCCAACAGCGGAGAGATAGCATGTGTATCTGCAATGCTCAACAGGACCAAACTATTTGCAGATAACAAAAAAAGAATCCTAGAAGTACATACACAGAGCTAAATTCAAAATTCAGAGCATATCTATCCAGCGGTTAGAAGCTAACGGTGCTAACAGCACGAACAGTGCAAACAACGGCAGCAGTTAACAGTGAGTTAACCTGAGGGTGCTACTCTTCCATGCCTCCACCTCTGGTAGGAGAGTGAGAGTTCAGTCTCTGCTCAGGTAGACGTTTCTCCACTATAGTTAACTATGCTTTACATAGCTAAATGTTGTTTGCTGCTAAAATAATACTCTGAATTTCAAATTTAGCATCTTTTAAATAAATAAATGTAATCGTATCTACTAACTCCATAAGTTAGCGTGGCACAATCAACTTTCAGTTTTCAACTAGCAGTACAACTGGTTTTACTCAACAGGAAGCAATAATTAAGTGTAATAACTGTAGTTCTTGCCTTTTTAAAAAAAAACAACTAATATGTTTGACTGTTTTTTTTGTTTTTTTTTAACGTGTGTGTGTGCGTGTGTGCGTGTGCGCGCAGAGGCCGGTGGCCATGCAGTGTGTGAGGCAGATGCAGCAGCCCAGCTTCCCCTGCCTCAGGTATGTTTTGTCCTGTGACAGCCACTCGCAGCTCTTCCTGTCCCAGCTGCAGGGACACAGCGCTGTGTTCTGGAATGGAGACAAGGACAACAGGTTAGTTTCAACTCTTTAGTCTGCTAATAGCATGCATGAAAAAAACTCCCTCTTCTTAGTCATTTCTTGGAATTTTTTTCCCTCACAAACATTCTCTAGCATGTAATCAACATAACTATTATTATTTATTAACATGATTATTAAATGTAACATTTTGCAGCACTTTCAAGGGGTGGTTTACCTAAGAAATGTCACTGAAATGGAAACCTATATTGTAGTTTTATTAATAATTTGATTGGATCATTTTAGTTAGATATACAAGTATTGCTACAGCTCTTTCTTCATTCTGACAACAATCATTTAATGTATGCCATAAAGTAAGGGGAACTGCTATCCCCATAATGTGGGCATGAGTAAATACATAATGTGGGCATGAGTCAGAGCCCACTGGCCTGCATTCTCAATAGGTGCATTATAAGGGATTCAGAGCATTCATATATCATCAAAATGTATTAGTTATGTAAAGATACAGTGGAGTCTACCTGAGTACAGAATGAAGTCCCCAGCCAAATTCGAGAAAACATAGACCTAACTATAAACCTGAGCCAGCCCTAACTATAAACCTGA
>NW_022280359.1:43129-44606 GCF_004355925.1 Anarrhichthys ocellatus
TAACTATAAACCTGATCCAGCCCTAACTATAAACCTGAGCCAGCCTTAACTATAAACCTGCTTCTTCCCCACACACTTATACAGCACAGTAATCAAACACACATGCTACTGCTCTATTGTTTTCTGTGTGTGGCAGCAGGATTCCAGGTTAATCTCTGTACAATAAAAGCAGCTTTCATCCCTTCATACAAGTGGTGTTAATGACTACTGCTGACTCCTGTAGAACCCTTCCTGCCGTTAACTCCTTCACTGTGATAAGACCTTGTTAGCTCCCCTCCCCCGACTCTCCCACTGCAATTCACTAGACCTCAGGCCCTGGGAACTGGCTGTGGGAGGCAGTGGCCAAGCCCCTCCAGTCATTTCAACAATGCTCATGTTAATGCAGATAGAAGTCATCCTCTTTTAGTGTTGTCCTTCCAACCACACTGATGTAGCACACTCCCTACACCTCCTTATTGACCTGTTAGAAATCCGTCAGTTTGATCTCTTCTTTCACTTTACTAAGTGAAAGAATGGGAAGAAGAGATCAAACTAAGTGTCAGTGTCTGTCTGCATCATTGTACACATGCCCCGAGTGTGTGCTTTTCTGTACACCCTCTTCTTTTACTAATGCATGGCCTTTTGTACAGTCACACCCTTTATGTGTTGATAACATGGATTAGATGAGATTTAATTATCCACAAAGGCAGCACAAGAAACAGTCTAAAGAGTTGATAAACAGATAAAGAACCACTTCAAATCAAATGAACAAATGTAAGAAATGAGAGACATGGAATTCACAAGCCTACATATATACATATATATATATATATATATATATACTGTATATACATATATATGTATATATGTATATGTGTATGTATGTATATATGTGTGTATATATATATATGTATATATATGTTTATATATTTATGTATATATATATATACAGACATAAATAATTATTGAGGTCGTACACTGACTTGTTAAGAGTCACACTGGTAGCTCTGATATATATTTTCTTTTCACAACATAAATACAAATATAGGCATAAGCAATTGCAAAGTGTATTCCTGTAGACCTCAGCAGCAGTGACTTCATGAACTTCTTTCATGATAAGATTCTAACTATTAGAGACAAGATATAATAATCTCCTGCCATCTACCAGATCTATCCTCAAATATTGAAACAGCTGTAAACCCTGATATATATTTTTCTCCCAATTAGGGCTTTGTAGGTTAGCTAATACAGGAGTAATATGAAGGTATTTATATGAATGTATGATCTTTTTATCCATTTGATATGGCATGTTTCATATTTGCCAGTCCATTCATCAAACATGATGTTCCTAGTTCTACCTGAGACACCACTGAGGAACAACACTATTTCAATGTCATTGATAAACCCAGTTATTCAATTATTATGTTGTGTCACTTACTCTATTGTATTTCTGTGTGTGTGTGTGTGTGTGTGTGTGTGTGTGTGTGTGTGTGTGTGT
>NW_022280359.1:44616-47116 GCF_004355925.1 Anarrhichthys ocellatus
GTGTGTGTGTGTGTGTGTGTGTGTGTGTGTGTGTGTGTGTGTGTGTGCGTGCGTGCGTGCGTGCGTGTTGTTTAGGAACTACAGTGTGGTAAATGTGGAGAAGGGCCAGGTGGAGGTGAAGAGGATGTCCTGTCCCGGCAGCAGGATCAGCTGCCAGATGAAGATGGGTAACATTCTGTGGATGGCCACTGAGGTACACACCACTTGAAATCACATCCACTATTTTCATGCAAACACATGTTATTTCTGCTTCATTCCCTTTACAGAGCACTGTCTTGGGGTCTCATTTATAACTGTTGCATGCAAAGAGGAGGGACCGAACTACCGACACTCGTAGTCAGCTGTGGAGCAGCTAATAAAATTATCATCATTTATAGAAATGCAGAACAGAGCAATAATCTTCTAATACTGGGCATATATCACCAAGTAAAATCTAAGTTGTCAGTGTCTGTGAGTAAAATCGCTGCAGTGAACACGACTTTATTTATTCATTTATGGTTTATTCCATAGTGCCAGATTCCGCAAACTGAAAACAGCTACCTGATGAGAGTATCAGAGCTCACTGCAGTCACCATGGTGACTGTTCACCTATCAAACTTGGTTTAAAAAAAAATGATATCTAGGGTGGTGGATACCTCTAATTGTAGCAATCATTTTGGAAACAATCAGTCTGATTGCTGTAGACATATAAATACTACGGTGACACTCGTGATGCTGCAGGATAGATACTCTGGCACTGTTAGGACTGTGTAAATGGAAGAATTAGGAGAGAACTAGTGTTCTTCCTCTCGGTAGTCTCTGCGATTCACCGTAAAGATCCATTAATCAGCAGCTCATTTCTATGCGCCCAACACTGGTGGATGCATAGAAATGAGCTTTTGACAAAAAAAAGTCGCCATGAGGGTTCAGAAAGTCGCCAGATTTAGCGAGAAAGTCGCCAAGTTGGCAACACTGGCACCAGCTAAATATGTCCCCAGAGCAACATTGGACATAACAATAGTTCCTATCACATATAAAACCAAACAAAAATCCATCTTCATAAAAACAAGTTGTACAAATGATAATATATAAACAAGCATATTAAAGCTACTGCAGATGTAAAAACAAAAGCAGTTCACTTACCAGAGCTGCTGTTCACTATTTAAAGACAAAGTCAATCCTCCTTTCTTTGTTAATAAAGAGTTTAATCTCACGGTTGTTCAGTACATCCATGCGTTTTAGTTCCAGTAAGAAGTCCTTCTCCATTCATGGACGCCAGTGAAGACAGTCGAGCCTCCCCAGTTGTATTTCTCGAATACGTTTTAATGCGTTTGAGGCTGAAAATGTCCGCTCCACAGAGGCAGCAGATATTGGGATTGTCACCGCCCAACATATCACGCTAGCCCACTGACCAATCACGTACTTGTAGGCCAGCTAGCAGGCTCTGGCACGTCAAAGAATACGCCCAACATGTCAAACTAAAGATCTGATTGGTTGAAGACTATGACAATCAACAATATCGTCCCCATTCACTTAAACTGCAAAGGGATTCACTTGTGAGTCTGCAGGCCTCGGGCCTCTGTTCTTACCTAGAGACACAGAGGTGAACTCTGATTGGATAAAAGCTCTACTTAAAACAAGCTGCACTGGAAGCAGAGCAACTGAGGAAGACAGGAGCTGTGCAATGAGAAAATAAGATAATGGGAAAAATATTTTTATAAATTATAATACATGTAGTGTATTTAAGAAAAATTATAAAATAGCTATACATTTGTGATTCTGTTTAGGCCAGCAGAGAAGGCCTTGCAGGCCCTGACGGCCCACCACTGGCATCCACATACATAAGGTGCTTTGCATTGACCATTTATGGTTGAATGTGGGCGTGTAGAGGACGGGATGTGAGGCTGAACCAGCTGCTCACATTTACAGCTTGATTTGGGATTCATAAAAGGACATTACACACTGGCAGGAGTACACAAGGTTTTCTAAATCTGAACGTACGCAAACATTTAGTGTAGATCCTTTAAATGAGACCCCTGGTGTTTAGAGCTGCAGCTTTAGATCAGCAACAGTCTGGTCCAAGCCCAATTTAAAAACCTGAATTTCTACTTGGACATTTTTTTTTAATTATTATTATTATTTTAAAAAATGATTGCAAGCTTACTAAAGTCTTTGCAGAGCAGTAACACACATTTGAAACACAATCTCCAACATGTGCCTTCTCCTGAGTTAAGCACAGCCCATGCCATTTCTATTAAGAGGTTGTATGGTATGTGAGCAAATTAACCCCTAATTCTATTTTCTTTTTCCGTTTAAATGTAATTCTAAATCTCAATATTTTGATTAGTTATAATGTGTTGATTTATGACTTGTCAGACTGTGCAGCCCGAGTAGAGTGTGTTAATCAGTGAGCTTTACAAGTGTTTTCTGAGGTGTATTCTTTAACTTTGTACAGAGCCAAGCTAGCTGTTTCCCTCTGCTTCCAGTCTTTGTGCTAAGCTAGGCTAACCACATTCTGACT
>NW_022280360.1:0-196 GCF_004355925.1 Anarrhichthys ocellatus
GCGAAGGAGTTTAAGTATCTCGGGGTCTTGTTCACGAGTGAGGGTAAGATGGAGCGGGAGATCGACAGGCGGATCGGTGCGGCTGCAGCAGTAAAGCAGGCGCTGCACCGGACCGTCTTGGTGAAGAGGGAGCTGAGCCGGAAGGCAAAGCTCTCAATTTACCACTCGGTCTACGTTCCTACCCTCACCTATGGTC
>NW_022280360.1:50196-50276 GCF_004355925.1 Anarrhichthys ocellatus
ATATAGATATATATAGATAGATATAGATATATAGATATATATAGATAGATAGATATATAGATATAGAGATATATCTATAT
>NW_022280361.1:0-103 GCF_004355925.1 Anarrhichthys ocellatus
CAAGGAGGATCAGAAGAAATGGACAGCATGTGAGTTAAATATGAGTGTCACAGCAAAGGGTCTGAATACTTATGACCATGTGATATTTCAGTTTTTCTTTTTT
>NW_022280361.1:50103-50231 GCF_004355925.1 Anarrhichthys ocellatus
CAAAGTAATTGAGATCTATCAGTCTGGAAAAGGTTACAAAGCCATTTCTAAAGCTTTGGGACTCCAGCGAACCACAGTGAGAGCCATTATCCACAAATGGCGAAAACATGGAACAGTGGTGAACCTTC
>NW_022280362.1:0-85 GCF_004355925.1 Anarrhichthys ocellatus
CATGTGACCAAAAGCAGTCATTTGAACCCATGAATATATGTATATATGTATATATATGTGTGTGTGTGTGTGTATATGTATATAT
>NW_022280362.1:50085-50221 GCF_004355925.1 Anarrhichthys ocellatus
ATATATATATACATATATATATATATATATATATACACATATATATATATATACACACATATATATATATATATATATATATATACACACATATATATATGTGTGTATATATATATATTTATACACAGGACCGTGT
>NW_022280363.1:0-4009 GCF_004355925.1 Anarrhichthys ocellatus
TCATCCATCATCACAAGTCATCGCTGAAAATAGTCCTCACCAACAGTCTCTGTTCCTCCTAAAAACTACAGTGATGAAAACTACATGTTTGTGTTTGTAAAGATCTTCATCCTCAGTAGGAACCAATGGGCTCAGAGACTGGAAGTCAGACCCCATTAGGAGACGGACCAACACGTTGGTTTGAGCCTTAACATGAGATTTGTTGACAATAATGAATGAATGAAGAGTTTAAATATAAACCAGTGCGAGACGAAGCTGCTGTGTTACTTTCAGAAACAGGTCACATCAGCTGCTCCTTACTTCCTGTTTCAGAAGCTTGACTTGTTCACCTGGAGGAGTCTCTGCTCAGAGGAGGAACTGAAGAGGAGTCATGAGTCTGATCAGCAGGAGGAGTCTCTGCTCAGAGGAGGAGAAGCTGAAGAGGAGTCATGAGTCTGATCAGCAGGAGGAGTCTCTGCTCAGAGGAGGAACTGAAGAGGAGTCATGAGTCTGATCAGCAGGAGGAGTCTCTGCTCAGAGGAGGAACTGAAGAGGAGTCATGAGTCTGATCAGCAGGAGGAGGGTAGTCTCTTTAAAACACATTTTTATAGACTGGCTTTTATGTGATGACGTCGCTTCATTGTTTTATTCCTATTTGTTGATTTTACTCAATTATTTGATTTATTTTATTTTTTATTTCTTAGTTTATTTTTATCGATCATCTCGCTGAACTTTCTCTTGTTTTTATTGTCTTGTTTTTGCTGTTTTGTCTGTCAAAGCTCTTTGTAAACTCTGTTTTTAAAGGTGCTATAAATAAAGTTATTATTATTGTTATTATTATTATTTCTGTTCTTCTGCTCAACATTAAATCTGACGGCTTTGAACTTCTCTCACTTTGCTCTTCAGTCTTCACTCATCTGGGATCTATCGGGACCGCAAACATTCCACCAGAACACCGTCATCCGGTCGGCCATGCCTGAGCTCTACGAAGATGATGAAGATGAATATGAAGATGAAGACGATGATGAAGATGAAGACGATGAAGATGATAAAGATGAAGATGGTGAAGATGAAGATGATGATGAAGATGATGATGAAGATGAAGATGTTGGACTGTGAGTTTCAGATGCTGTTGAATGATGCAGTGAGCACGTTGTTTCCAGCAGTGACGTGTGAAACTGGTTTTCTACCTGAACTGGATTCTGGGTAACGGTGAAGATGTTTGTTTGGAGAGCACCATGACGTCCTGAGATGTGGAGCCTGAACGCGACTCGGAGGACGAGCTGCTGGTGAGTTCCTGTTCACTTAAAGGAAGCCTGAGGGAAACTAAAGTGACACGACTTCCTTTATCTCTTCTACGAGGAAATGTGTCTGAAACATTCACAACTTTCATTCTTTAAATCTGCAACGACTTCACAAAAACAACTTTATAAACTACGGGAATATACAGAAGTTCAAAGCTGCAGAGAAAGAAAAGATCATCAAATATAAAGAACTTCATGTCTTCAGGTTCAAAAGGGATACATGTATTACATATCCACATGCAGAAATGTTTAAGTTATAATTTAATATATAATAATAAAATATACAGAAATCTGAATTATAGAGTCAAACTATTGATGTATGAGCTGCTATAGAAGACTGAAGAATGATAATCTTACTGTCTATGACAGAGAGCAAATATTAAAGTACATTTAGGTGAAAAAATACATAAGTTGAGACAAAACAAGTAGTAAAATACCCGTTACACAGATAATGATTAGTCATCAGTTCTTGTCCCAGTGAGCGTCAGTGTGAAGACTCGGGGAGGAAACATTTTTCATCTTTTTGTTTAAATCGATTGCATCTTTTAAATTGTTTAACTCTAATAATTATGAACACAAAAGTTAAAATGAAGTTACGGGATTTAAATTGTGTAAAAAACCGACAACATGCGTCAGAATAAGATCAGCTGCTCAACGTTATATGAAATAATACAACAAACCACGTTATTCAAAAATGAATGAATGATAAAGTGTGTTTCACTTAAGTTAAAAAATGACGGAATCATTTTTAACCGTAACTTTGACGGAATTAGTTTATTTTTGGTAGAAATCATCTTCCGTACTGAATATCATATTTAATATCTATAACAGTAAGATCATCATTAACCGTTAATACATTAACTGTTCTATTAGTGTTCTCTGTGTGAGGTTTATGACATTCAGATTATTTATTATTACGGTTCGAGTCAAGACAAAACAAAATTAACTTTTCAGAGTTTTAGCAAAAAGCGAACAAATCCCACTAACAGTTTTAAAGTGGTGGTTTGTGTAAGTCGTTACTTATTGATTATTGAGTATTGAGTATTGATTATAGAGTATAGAGTATTGATTATAGAGTATAGAGTATTGATTATAGAGTATAGAGTATTGATTATAGAGTATAGAGTATTGATTATAGAGTATTGATTATAGAGTAGAGTATTGATTATGGAGTATAGAGTATTGATTATAGAGTATAGAGTATAGAGTATTGGTTATAGAGTATAGAGTATTGGTTATAGAGTATAGAGTATTGATTATAGAGTATTGATTATTGATTATAGAGTATAGAGTATTGATTATAGAGTATAGAGTATAGAGTATTGGTTATAGAGTATAGAGTATTGATTATAGAGTATAGAGTATTGATTATAGAGTATTGATTATTGATTATAGAGTATTGATTATTGATTATAGAGTATTGATTATAGAGTATTGATTATAGAGTATAGAGTATTGATTATAGAGTATAGAGTATTGATTATAGGGTATAGAGTATTGAGTATAGAGTATTGATTATAGAGTATAGAGTATTGAGTATAGAGTATTGATTATAGAGTATAGAATATTGATTATAGAGTATAGAGTATTGAGTATTGATTATAGAGTATAGAGTATAGAGTATTGGTTATAGAGTATAGAGTATTGGTTATAGAGTATTGATTATAGAGTATTGATTATAGAGTATTGATTATAGAGTATAGAGTATTGATTATAGAGTATAGAGTATTGATTATAGGGTATTGAGTATTGACTGGAGGTTTTCAGTCAGCAGTCCGTCACAGTGTGAGAGGAACTGCAGAGAAAATGATTTTTGGGAGAGGAACTCATTTGATGGTCGACTCTGGTAAATACATTTAATACATTTAATACGTTTAATACATTTAATATGTTTAATACGTTTATTGTTTAACTCTACGGGTTTTTAATGTTATTTTATAAACTGAACAGAAACTCATCTCAACACTTCAGAGGTTCTTTATGAACACGATCTTTATGTTTGAGTCCGACAGGAAGATTCTTTATGTTTTATTCTGCAAGAATCTTTCAAAAGTACTTCTGCCCGTTTTAAAGTCTTTAAACAAACGGACACAACTTCTTTTATTGAAATCCAAATGTTTCCAAATCTCATTTATGGGGAAATGTGTCTGAAACATTCACAGCTTTTTAAAATGTGCAACGACTTCAATTTCACCAAAAACAACTTTTTAGAAGAAAACAACAGAAATGTACGGAAGCTCAAAGCTGCCGAGAAATAAAAGATCATAAAATATAAAGAACTTCATGTCTTCAGGTTCAAAAGGGATAAATGTATTACATATCCACATGCAGAAATGTTTAAGTTATAATTTAATATAAATAAAAAAATGTACAGAAAGTCAAAATCATCATGACTTCACCAAATCTACTAAATTATAGTCAAACTTTCAATTTTAACTTCCTGAAATATTTGTATTCGTATTGTTCTCATTATTTCAACAATATTCAAAACATAATTTTGTTTTAGTAAGATACTGAAATATGTTGATATAGAAATATAATTTAGTCAATAATAATTAGTATCATTATGTTTGTCAACATCTCTCAACTTTACTTTGAAAAAACAATAACAATTGTATAGATTGTGATAAAGGAGCTAAATTAAAAAGATTGAGACTTAGTTTGATAATAAATCAAATCTTCTGAGTGTTTTGTGTGTTTCTGAGTGTTTTGTGTGTTTCTGAGTG
>NW_022280363.1:4019-27914 GCF_004355925.1 Anarrhichthys ocellatus
GTGTGTTTCTGAGTGTTTTATGTGTTTCTGAGTGTTTTGTGTGTTTCCGAGTGTTTTATGTGTTTCCGAGTGTTTTTATGTGTTTCTGAGTGTTTTGTGTATTTCTGAGTGTGAGGGGTTTTTGCTGAGGTGTTTCCTATTGTGTGGAAGCCGGAGGACAGAAGATGATTTTTGGTCGAGGAACTCAACTGACGGTGGAATCAAGTGAGAACCTTTAGACGGAACAAGAGATGTGTTTAAGGCCTAAATAATTCTGAAATAGTTCCTTATTTAGTTTTGTACTTCTTAAGATGCTCAGAAACACAGTTCAGCATTTTTCTGCTGATGAAATATGAATATTTCCGCTTCAGTATTTTGCTAAAGCTGGCTGATGAAATCCTCCAACGTGTTTCTGAACGTTTCACTAAAACAAAAAGCTGAGTCGACGTTTCAGTCGACAGTTTGTTTCCTGTCGTGTGAAAAACGGAAGATTCCACAAAATCCGCTTCGGCTCTGGAACCGAAAACTCAAGAAATGAAATCAAAGAGACGAAACGATAAAACGAAAAATAACAAACATAAATAATAGTAACTAATTCCGTTATTATGAGTCCGATAATTCATATTCATAATGTAACTGATACCTAATAAATACATTTTAACAGAAGTTAACTCTCAAACAGCAGCCTTTAATAATATGAGTCATGTTTCATACCTGAAGCAGCAGCTGAAGAAAAGTCAAACATAACAATAAATAATCATAAAAATGATAAATACACCAACTTATGAAGTGTAAAGCAAGAACATCATCACTAACTCCACAGTAAATATCTGTTATGAATGTAATAAGTTCGGTTCACAGAGTTTGTGTCGTGATGCTTCATGATGTGTGAATACTGGTGTGAACAAGATCCTCTTTGGAGCTGGAACCAGACTAACCGTAGAACCCAGTGAGTACTCATATTCATCATAGATATGATTCATAGATATTATTTATAGATATTTATAGATATGATTCATAGATATTATTTATAGATATGATTTATAGATATTATTTATAGATATGATTTATTTTCAAAGCATGTGAAACATCTGGAAAATTATTTTCAGCCACTTAACGGACTTTTTGTTTCGATGACGTTGGAGAACTTTTATCTCTAAAAGAAATAAGAAAACACAAACATGAAGAATCATCCAGATAAAACATTGAAATATGTTTTATGAGATTGTCTTGATGATAATATTTAAATTCAGTATCTCTATATTACAGTAAAGTGATTTTTAATAGATAATTAATATTGATTATTTTGTGACAGAAGTCTGAAATGTAAAAACATTCATTTTCTAAAAGTATTGATCAGAATCATCGATGTATTAATTCAGATCTCTAATGTGCGTAAACAATACATTTCAGTTATAGATGAACATTTATTATTAATGGAAACAGTCATTTATTTATTAGACTGCTTTAGTTATGAAGGCAGAAGTGTGAAATGTTTGAAGATGATTGTGTGACTGAGGTTCAGCACGTCACAGAGTTTATGTTCTGATGCTTCATGATGTGTGAATACTGGAGGATACAAACTGATGTTTGCAGCTGGAACCAGACTAACCGTAGAACCCAGTGAGTACTGATATAGATATTCATATTATTTATAGATGGAGCGTCTTTAAAAACAAACTCTACAGATTTTAACATTCCACTAAAGCAACAATATGTTTTTATGAACATAAATTGTAGAAAGAGAATCTTTAATGTAAAACCATAAAACAGCTGCTTCAGCATTTCTACTGTACAGTAACAATATAACAATGTTTACTTGTTATTTGTAAGTTATGATAAATATTAGTTACCTGGATGTACAGAAACATGAAACTAAGAACGATGTTCCTCTGGACGAGGTTTATGTTCTGATGCTTCATGATGTGTGAATACTGGAGGATTTAAAGTGATGTTTGCATCTGGAACCAGACTAACCGTAGAACCCAGTGAGTACTGACAGATATTAATATTATTGAGTACTGATATAGATAATAATATTATTATTATATGAATGTTCTTTAGTAACAAACTTGATTCGTGTTTTTCAAACAAAGTCCGAACAGAAGTTAAAGAAGATGAAGTGTGTTGATCAGGACTCATTGATGAGTAATAATCAATGTATTAATATTGAATATCAACTAAAACATGTTCAGTATTTATTCAGACAGAGTTTCACACGTAAACATCGTGTTCTCTTCGGCTGAGTTTGTGTCGTGAGGCTTCATGTTGTGTGACTACCAATCAAAAGATGATGTTTGCAGCTGGAAGCAGACTAACCGTAGAAGCCAGTGAGTAGAAACACATTTCATAATCATTATTGTTTATGAGGCGTCTTTAACAATAAACTCTACGGTGTTTGAATATGTACAGAAGTACAATAGATAACGATCATCATTATTAATGAGGCTCTGATGTAATAATCTCTACGTTTATTTTACAACATTCAGGATCATAAAATCAGCACAAAGTAGAAAATACAATTCAATATTTGTTTTTATCATAATCAATAAATACATCAGCTCGTTGTATTAATTCAGATCTCTAATGTGCATAAACAATATATTTGAGTTATAAATGAACATTTATTATTAATGGAAACAGTCATTTATTTATTAGACTGCTTTAGTTATGAAGGCAGAAGTGTGAAATGTTTGAAGATGATTGTGTGACTGAGGTTCAGCACGTCACAGAGTTTATGTTCTGATGCTTCATGATGTGTGAATACTGGAAACAAGATGATGTTTGGAGCTGGAACCAGACTAACCATTGAACCCAGTGAGTACTGATATAGATATTCATATTATTAAGTACTGATATAGATTATGATTATTAATATTATTTATATTTGCAGCAGCTTTAAAAACAATCTTTGTCTGTTTTTCTCAGTAAATCAGCACAAAGTATAAAATAATATAAATACATCAGATTCATCAGTATACAGTAAATATCTAAATGTACATTTTATTCATAATAATACATATTCATATTGGACATTTGTTGTTAATATAAACAGTGTCTCAGATTTCAAAGCGTTGTTTCTCTGCCTGAGGTTTGTTCGTGACATCAGAGCGTTTATGTTCTGATGCTTCATAATGTGTGAATATGAATCAATACTAAGTGATGTCTGGAGATGGAACCAGACTAACCGTAGAACCCAGTGAGCACCGAGATATTGATCATAATCACTTTGTGTAAAGAAACAACAGAAAAGAGTTTTTCGTTTTGAAGCTAAATGTCTGAAAGTTTTTCTTAATCCAAATAATGAAACATATTTATTCAGTTCCTCCTCTTTAGTTCATATTCTTATAATCATCTTTTGATTGATAGTGTGAATGTAAACGTCGTGTTTTCTTTAATGGACTTTATGTTCTGAGGCTTCGTGTTGTGTGAACGATGGATTTAAGATCCTCTTTGGAGCTGGAACCAGACTAACCGTAGAACCCAGTGAGTACTGATATAGATATTAATATTATTCATATGAAGCACCTTTAAATGCAAACGTGACTTAGAGACTAGAAGATAAAAAAGATGAGATATTGATGAGCAAACATTAAAGAAATGTTAACCACTTTGTTCAGTTTCTGTAGAGTTCAAATAACAATCTTCATCTTATTTATGATAAACATAAAATGTGTTCAATGACTGAATCCATAAAAGTCTCATCAATGTAGAAAGTCTGCTGTTTGAAGTGGAGTCTGGTTGAGTTTGTGTTGTGGAGCTTCGTGTTGTGTGAACGCTGGAGGTTTAAATAAGATCCTCTTTGGAGCTGGAACCAGACTAACCGTAGAACCCAGTGAGTACTGAACTACTTCATGAATATTAAATATGGATATTATATATGGAGCAGCTATAAAGTACAAAGTAAAAGGTTTTACTGGAATTTATACAAAACTTAACAAGAACAACTCGCGAGGAGATAAACAGCTGAATAAAGGAGATATAGATGCAGTAAGAATCTTTATTATTGTACAAACAAAGATTCATTTAGTTTATTATGTCAGGAAGAAACAAAGCCAGCTGAAACGTTACATACATTAATACTCAGCGTGGTGGATTACTGCAGATAAACGAGTCAACACGTCTGCTTTCATCTTTCAACACGTCAGCGTGACATGAAGCAGAAGCTCTGAGCTGTAAATGAGCTGAAAGCAGCTTCTGAGTAAAGTTTAACGTTTTGCTTAAAGGTGTTTCCTCCACAACAAGACGCACAAATAACCTTTAATTCACTGAATCAAACACATGGAGCTGGACGTTATTGTCACGTAACGTCATCTTTACATCATTAGATCCAAAAGGCTTCGTCCGTTTCCAACGTTTCAGTTGATTCTAGTGGATCCGTGAAGTTTGAGTTGTGATTCTCAGACCTCATGTTAGTCCCTGTAGGTTCAACTCCTTTCATTCTGAGGTGAAACAGATTCAAAGTGAAGTTAAAGTTAAAGAGCTCCGTCTGAAAACATCAAATACAAATAAAATATAAAATGTCAGGAACTGAAGAAACTGATTTAAAGACGTTTTAATGAGCAGAAAGAAGAAAAATCATATTTTAGTCTTTTGATTATATTTTAAATGCAATATTAACCGATGCAGATGTTGCAATGAAAAAAATGACCCAAACAAGTCACATTTAATAATATCAGACCTTAAGTCCAAATACTAGCAAAGCCAAATGCTTGTTTTCCCGTCTTTAGTTCTCTTCAGTTCTCGTTCAGATCACTTCCACTGTGTGACTCTGACTGGAAACAACAAAGTCATTTTTGGAGAAGGAACCAAACTAACTGTAGAGATCAGTGAGTATTAAGATTATCTTATTTGAATGTAACTTAACACGACTTTCTAAATGACAGCTAAATGAAATGGCCTCATGTGGTGATGAAGTTATAGTTCAGCACAAAGTTATTGAGTTATTTCAAATCAATTTTACTGGAACTACAAATGACCTTTGCCCTTCATACCTTTAACTAACTTTGAGACATTTAGGATTGAATCAAAACGCAGTCACATGTTCATCTTCTAAATACTTTGGGGGGGGCATAATTTCAGTTGGATGAGTATTTTCAATGTTGTGAAATATGAGTCAAAGTGGTCAAACTGGTTTCAACATGTCAGCGTTCAACTGATTTCACAAAAATGGAAAATCACCAAAATGTGATGTTTTTACCAAACAGCAATGATATGCTATCACATATATTTATATTTCCATTTCTAGTACTGGTTCATTTAGGGGACAATATTATATTAAGGACATTAAAGAATAATGTGTTGTCTTTATTAGAAACTGTAAAGCTGAGAATAAGCAAACAGCTAATTTTATCTAAAAATCCACAGTTTGCAGACGATGTGATAATATTCCTCCGTAGTTCTTGTTGAGGACAGAAACACTGTGAGACTGGGACCGGAACCAGAAAACTACTATTTGGTGATGGAATACAGTTGACTGTTGAATCCAGTGAGTATCATTTAGACTTGTATATACCAGACTAGTAATACTAGATATTAAACAGTCTAAAGAGACGCAAGATGTCACATTTATATCTGCCAAAACACACAATGCATTTACAATATTTGAGTTTAATGTCTGTATTCAATGCCTGAATGTTAAACCCCAATCATTTAGTTCTTTCATTAAAAATTAATCTATAATTTGTAAAACTGTAACTCCTGTATTTACATAGCTGAAAACTGAATAGTTAATGTAGTTATTGTTCAGTTATTATTAGTTGTAGTTATTGTTCAGTTATTATTAGTTGTAGTTATTGTTCAGTTATTATTAGCTATAGTTATTGTTCAGTTATTATTAGTTATAGTTATTGTTCAGGGTAAACGGAGTGTGTGTCTACTTCTGGAAACTGGAAGATCATTTTTGGAAAAGGAATCAAACTAACTGTAGAAAGCAGTGAGTATCCAAAATATACAAATATTGTTATAAAAACGATACAATATGAATGTTATGTCATGCTACTGTTTGGCAAACAATATTAACGATATAGATTGTTTTTATTCTTTGTATTTATCGGCCTTTCAGAAAACCATCATAATTTATTAATGTCTCCATTAATTTTGGAACTAAATAATTCAACAATAAGTCAGAACACCAACTTGACGATGAGCTAAAAAGAACAAATAATTACACGTGATCCAAATGTTTAGATTTTCTAACTGAGCCTAAACTTTAAAAATGTCTAAAACAGAAGATGTGATTATTCTCTGTGACTCAGAAAATGGGCTCTAAATTCATTTTAAGAAGGAAAGAATCAAATTGTCTTTTGCAGTAAGTGTCACTAATGTGCATCTGGGATGATATGCTGTGGTAATATTTTTAGTTATGCTCTGGTTATTCATACAATAACACCTAGTAAATTGCTCTTTTAGTACAACCAATGTGTTATTATTGTACCTCTATTTAATTGCAATAATTGTTGATTGATTGAGTGTAGAGTAGATGTGTTAGTGGTTGTTGGTAGTCCATGCGGTTATTGTTGAGATTATTGATTATTATGTGACTCTTGGATCAGGAAACTTTAAACTACTGTTTGGAGAAGAAATCAAACTAAATATAGAAACCAGTGAGTATCAATAATAATAATAATAATAATAATAATAATAATACAATTGTTAAATATATGTTAGCTGTTTATGCCAAAATGGGATTTATACAAAGTAAAGCAAATATATTAAGGAAACAAATGTCCAAAATATGATTTATTATTTATGTGCTCCCTTAGTTTTGATTAACTGGAGTAATTGGTGTCGATGGAGTAATTGGTGTCGATGGAGTAATTGGTGTCGATGGAGTAATTGTTCAGATCAGATTCACTGTGTGACTTCAGGAGGAGGAAACTTGAAGATCTTTTTTGGAGAAGGAATCAAACTAAATATAGAAACCAGTGAGTATCAATAATTCACTTTATTAGATCAAATTAATGAACATGTGTTTGTTGGCTGTTTATGATGAAGTATTATTTGACAGAAATTCAAATACAGCAAGTTGTGGCTGGAAATATCATGGCCACCCGATTTAACGACACACTTTGACGACAATACTGTTAACAGAAGAAGAGTGATAATCATAATCATACTTTAAGGTGATCAGATGACGATTTTAGTGTTCATGTTTTTTGGCATCATTTTCAGAAATCATTGTAGTTTTCTGCTTAATATTGACTAATAATTACTAATACTGTCCAAAGGCATTTTCTCCCTACTGGCACATATAAACCAATATGAAACAGACACTTATGTCTCAAAATACAAATATAATACAATTGTTTACAGATGATTAGTTTCTGTTTAGTTAAATATCAGTTATTGTTGTGAGCAGGAACATTGTGTGAGTGCTTCTGGAGCAGCAGGCTGGAAGATCGTTTTTGGGAAAGGAGTCAAAGTAACTGTCGAGGCCAGTGAGTATCGTAACGAGTTTATATTCAACTAACGTTGTATATTAGCTCAATGCTTTTAGTCGCATGTATTCATAGGATTACATCTCAGATTGTTGGAAGAAAAAAACTTCAAATTGAATGAACATCTCAGCACATAATTATTGAATTACTTTATTAATCATAGTGAAATTGAATGTCCCATTTTAAGGATTCTTCTGACGGACTGAAAAAATATGAATTATCTTCAGCAGCTCAACAAACACAAAGTTCAGTAATAATTCTACTTCTTGTTTGTATCACAATTGGAACATTTCTCTAAATTACTCTAAATGATTTGATTGGTCGAGAGAAAGCAAAAGACTAAAAACTCCACAGGATAAATACATGTCATATGTTTACAATAGTTAAGCTATCCTTATTAAATGTGAACATACTCATGCATATTGGTTTATGAACGACATTCAAAGGGACTGAAAAGTAATTTGTGAAAGAAGAGTTAATTAAATGGACTTCTGTTTTAATGTTTATAATCAACATTTCGATACATTTCTCAATAGGACTTTTCTTATAAGCACACTTCTACTGGTGTTGTATTTAATATTATTATTATAAATAGTATGTTATTATGTATTTAAAGCAGCAGCAGTCTGTCTCTGGGTTCATGTGGTTGGGTTTCTCAGAGTGTGACTCGCTCTGGAGTCGATAAACTCATCTTTGGTTCTGGCTCTAAAGTGACAGTTGGTTCCAGTAAGTACATTTTATACATATCTCCTTTCTAGATGTGATGTTTTAGTCACTTAGATGTCCATAAATATGAAAAAACTAACTGAATAAAATCAAAAGACAGTCAATGATGTAAGCAAAATCTAATATCTACAGTTTGTCTTACTTCACGTACAGTGAATGGTGAAGTGATCATCTGTGAAATGAGACCGTTTATTTTAAACCTTTGTGAAATCCTTCAGATAACAATAGAATAATATTACAAATGCATTAACATCCAGCTAACAAGAATGACATTTGCCGATACAAAGCTCTCTCCTGACAAGAGCCTGTAACATGCTATTCTACATTATTACAGTTAAAAGAAAACATATTTTTATGTAGATTTATTTTTTAGCCAAGCTAAGAAAACAGCAGAACAGCAGAGCTTGATAATGAAATTGTCCGTGCAGTAATTGTTTCAATCATCAATGAATCAATTAAAGATGATCAAATGTATTTAACTGTGTGATATAGACACGAGTCAAATAAAAACCAGTTATGTTATGAATATCATGAAGTCAAGTCAAATATATTACATTTTATATTTTTAGCCCAAAATCACAAATTTCCCATAAATGGCTTTAAAACTAATAAACTTTGTAAAAATGTTTAAGTTGCCAGCATAGTCCTTGATTTGTACCCAACATTAGATGTATTATTAGATGCATTATTAGATGTATTAAAGAAGTTTAAAGTTATCTGGATATACCTCCTTCATACATCTCGTGCCTGTCTGGGTTTATGTGGTTGTGTTCGTCAGAGTGTGACGAACTCTGGAGCGTCTAAACTGGTCTTTGGATCGGGCATTAAACTGACAGTCGTCTCCAGTAAGTGAAAATAAATATTATATGAATCTTTATTTTAGTAACAACTTTACATCTGGAGTTGCACTGACGTCCGGCTAACACCAGCAGGTTTAACTTTAGCTGGTGTTCTTTAACTGACAGAAATATATAATTAAGATTAGACACAAACAAAAATAACAAAAATAAAAAACATTAAGCGCATTAAATGTATTTAGTCGTAAGTCTTTTGTGGACAAATTTCTGCTAGAATGGCGATTAAATTAAATGATGTTATTTGGTGTAATGATTTAATCTTCTCTGATAATTTGCAATTAAAAAGCAGCATTTCTTCCATTTTCAGTAAGTTATTTCTCTAGCTTGATAATGAACGTTTCCATGTAGTTATTGATCAGATCAGATCCACTGTGTGACTGCTGGAGCAAACACGAGGCTGGTTTTTGGAGAAGGTTCCAAACTAAGAGTAGAACTCAGTGAGTAAGACGACATGTTATTCACATATCTGTTAGGTTGCTGTAATATTTCTACCATTACTCACCAAAGCTCTGTTCATAATTGATGTGACTATGGAAAACATGAAATTCAACATTAACTCAAAATAATTCACAATATTTATTAAGATTAGTCATCAATAGTCTGTAAAAAGTTCAGCTGTTTGCAGACGATGTGATGTCGTTTATTACTGTCAGTTTTTAGTTGAGGGAGCAAACACTGTGGGAGCGGGAGCTGGAGAATCCTTTTTGGGGAGGGTGTCAAACTGATCGTGGAGGACAGTAAGTTCAATAATTATTGTTTCAAATTATCTCCAGTTTATCAGATCTGATCCACAGTAGACATATTAATAAATGAAACCCCAGTAAACAGCAGCACAGTGAATGCCAGCAGGACACATTCATTCACATTACTGTGGATGTTTTGTTAATTAATTGTAGAGAGAAATAAAAAGAAGTCAAAATATTTTGACATGACTTTTTTCACTGAAAACTGACTTAATGAATGGCATACAACAGAATGGTGGTTAACTGAGGGTTTGTTGTGATGCCTCTTAAACTCACAGCTGGTCTCTGGGGGGTTCATGTAGTTGGGTTTCTTGCTGTGTGAGTAATTTTGGGAACAAGAACATCTTTGGTTCTGGCACAAAACTAAAAGTTGAATCAAGTAAGTTACGTTATTCTTCTCCAAGGAACAATGATCTAATGTAATTTAGAGGTTCTACTCTTTAAAGTGACCTTTAGAGTGACCTTTAGTTGGACAGAAAGAGCTTTAAACTCTCCCGTTATTATAAAACATGTTTAACTCTATAAACAGTTAAACATGTTTTACTCTATAAACTGTTATGTAGCATTTACATCTCTTGAGCCACATGCAACTGTTCTTAAATTCAAGTACATTTAAGCTGAATGAGAATATACTGTGAATATTTTCTTTTCCTGTCACCTGTTAAACATGAATAGAGAAGCTTCATGAGGACATAGTTCATGTCGTTGACCTCTGCTGTACTTCTCTGTGTGTCTGCGTATGGAAACTCAGAATGAGTCTTTGGTTCAGAGACAAAACTAAGAGTTGGATAAAGTAAGTTATTTGAGTTATTCTATGATGTACAGCTACATGTGTGTGTGTGTGTGTATATTAATATATAGATGTACACATCATTGATCTTGGGGTTTACGTCGTTGCGTTTCTTATTGTGTGACTGGCAATTCCAATACAAAGCTCATCTTTGGTTCTGGTATCAAACTTATAGTCGAATCAGGTGAGTTACTTAATGTAATAATTAATGTGTAAGAAATGATGCTGGATTGAGCGTTACACTTGTAAATTTTAGCATTTTTCACTTATTTCTAGACAGCTGACATGTTCACCAGCAACTCATATTTAAATAAAGAAACACTAGAGGAACCTTTATTTAGAACAAAAGCTTTTTAAACTCCATTCACTTCTGTAATCATTTCATTTCATTATTAATGTTCTGGACAAACCTCTCTGTAGATGTTCAATATTCAGTCATAGGTAGTGAATCTCCAGATATCTTTAAGCAATCCTACAGAGAACGGATCAGGAATCTGTTTGACAAAGGGATCTGAAAAATAACGTTTTACTATCATCACAATTCTAATGATATATTTAGACAATGATCAGAGTTCATCACGAGCTCGTCTGACGTCTGAGACTCTGAAAAGCATTTCAAACCTCTTTGTATGAATCCTCATCAACTCAAAACAAGTTTGTCTTCACTCAGACTCATACAGTTTGTTTTTCTTTACCAGAAAATAATTAGCCGCCATGAAAAACTAACGTAAATTAATTTTAACAAGTCAGATTTAAAATAATTGAGAGTATAAAATCACAAATCTCAATACAAATCACCTAAACATGATTTATTTAAATGCAGAATTATTATTATATAATCAAGTCTTTACATGCAGATGTGATTTAATCATTGTTTTTAAACTTTAGATTTTGTCCTTTGATCGACCTTCAAGAAACACGTTGTAGTTATTGATCTGATCTGACTCACGGTGTGACTTCAGGATCTAACTGGAGGATTGTTTTTGGAGAAGGAACCAAACTGATTGTAGAGAACAGTGAGTAGAATTCAGATGTTCAATAAATAAAGTACAGTTTGATCTTTAACTTGGAGAAGCAGAAAGACGTTATCATCTGATAGATATATTTATGTTCTTAATGTATAAACTAATCAATAATAACAGATATCAAACAGTCATATTTCAGCTTCAGTTGAGTAAGTAGTTATGTCTTACTGCCATGAGGTCAGTTAATGATGAATTGACGATTCATTAATAGGAACCATTCCCTCAAATTCCCTGAACTTCATACAGATCAACTGGCTCATTTCACTGTTTTATGTATTTGAGTTTCAAACTCATCTTTGGTGGCGGCACAAAGCTGAGTTAGTTAATTTCCATGCTTAACAAAAATACATCAATAATGAGTGTTACAAAATATGAAATGTTGTAAGTAGATAATGATTCTAAGTTTAGTATGTTCTCTATCTTTGTTTTACTAAACACTTCATTCTCACATTAATAACTGTTTTTGTAATGTTTCATCTTATTTATTAATTCACAATACTTGTAATGTTTCATACACTAGAACCCGACTAGCTTCAAACATCTTATTTTTAGTTTTTAAAGCGACCTCAGACGGGCTGTTTGTACGACTTCACCGTCTGTGATGGTTTCTTCATAGTGTTACTGTATATAATGGAGTTTATAGTGTTACTGTATATAATGGAGTTTATAGCAGGTGTGCACTGGTTGATTCCTCTTAATACACCAGTCAAGTCAAATGATGAATCTCTATACATAGATTTATATATTTCAGTGTGTAGTGGTGAAGAGTTTTGGATTATACTGTATGTATATATATATTTCTTTGAATAATTTTGAGTGTGTAGCAGTAAGTGTCAGAGCTGCAGTGAGTCAGTGTTTGTGTAGTTGTTGTCGTCTCGGTGTGACTGGATCTGGAGTTTACAAGATCTTCTTTGGTTCCGGCACTAAGCTGAGTGTAGAATCCAGTAAGTTTGATTTTATTCACTTTATCAGCCGGTTGTTGATCAGCTCTGATTCTGCACTTTAAGTCTCACTTAGTTTGTATGTATCTATCAGAATGTTGTATTTCAGGGGATCTTTGACTCTCTGCACTATAAAGAGAAACATGCTAATGTTCCACTGAAATGACTTTATTATTTATCTATTATAAACGTATGAGTCGTTATTTGTGTTAAAGAGAATTATCGATGGGTTTATTGATGGATTATTGCTGTGAGACGATCAATTATCCAAATTATACTGTTGCCTTTATTAAGATTAGTATGTTCAACAGAAGTCTGCATTGTCAGTAAAAGCTATTTGCAGACGATGTGATTTAATTTATTAGTCAGATTCTTAGAAAATCTGTTTTTTGGGGAGTGCATCAAACTGACCGTGGACTGATTTATCCTCCATCATTATTAACTGTATAAATTTGAGCTTAGTTTTCTGTAGAGGTAAACATCCTGTATTATTTAATCTCATAGACTTTATACCAGCTGTGAACTGGTTAATTCCTCTAAGAGCTTCTTCATCAGCAGTAAATTCAAGTTTTTATCAGTTGTAGGTTTTAAAAGGAGCAAACAGCTGAAGTCAGATTTTGTTCATCCTGTTGTCGTTGTGTGAATCTCGGAGGAACAAAACTTCTCTTCAGCAGCGGAACAACTCTGTTCGTACAAAGCAGTAAGAAACACGACGTTCTTTAACGTTCTTTAACATTCTTTAACATTCTTTGAAGAGAATAGTCGTGTAAGTTGATGTCGATGTTTTGTCTCAAGAACCAAATGATTCTTTGTTTCATATAAAAATATGCTTCAAAGTTTGCATATTTTTCACACAAAAGAAAAGAATCAAACGTCTTGAGTTTGAACAAAGACTCTATGAGATTCGAATTCCACGTATGATAATCAATCTTTCTTATCATTGGGAAGAGATCTGAGTGTTTCCAAACAGAAGACGAAGCTCTGGGTTGTTGGTTAGAAGCTGAGTTCTGTGTGACTGAGTCTGGATTCAGAAAACTCTACTTTGGAAGAGGAACCACATTATTAATAGAAACCAGTGAGTCAAACCTTGTGTATTTATCTTTACTGGGAACACAAATAACAACATCACATTCATCTTGTGGGTAGTTTTCTTATATTGTTCTCAGTAAATTCTCGAACGTCAACACATTTTTAGATTTGCAATATCATTATCTTTAGTCAGTATATTTAATTATTATATTATAATATTATAGTAAATGTATCGGTCGTGCAGTTCAATGATGTCAATCAGATTCAATTCACAGTTTATAAGCTCGTCACTTTCCTGCCGTCTGTCCTCGTTTCCCACTTAACTTATTTTGGTTGTTTATGATCATATTTTGCATCAGATTGATGCACGGCGCGCTGTTATTAAAATATATACTGTGAGTTCTATGTGTGATTGAACAGTACTGTTGGTGAGGGCTCATAGCTCAAAGTCAAACTAAAATATCATCAAAACCATCTGCATGTAAACTATCCAGACCAGATGAACTCTTATTAAAATATGTTTATTAGAACTGAATCTTGGGAGGAAAAACAAACCTGCGGTAAATATAAAGATATTACACCTTTAAACTGACCTTTACATTATTTCACAACGTATGAGAACAAAAGATAAAATGGTTCTCATTACTCATTAACGTGATATCTTATTATAGCCAAAAAATACAATTATATGGATTCATCAGATACAACTCAAGCAAAACCACAAATGTAAAAAAGATAATAAATTAATAAAAAACATGTAGCTCTGAATTATACAAAGGCTTCAGAGGTTGTGAGTTATCGACCAGCCGTCCTGAGCTGTGTGACCTCAGGCGGGTACCAGAAGCTCCAGTTTGGATCTGGAGTTAAACTCTTCGTCCACGACGGTGAGTTCAAACTCTTTATTACAACTAAGTCAGGAAGACAAGCACACCTACACTTATAGAATAAGTATGAATATACATATTTCAGCCGTTTTATTCTTTAACATCTTACAAGAAGAAGAACATGTTATTGTTGGAGGAAGCTGTTCTCTTATTTCCTCGTAGGAAAATAAAAATCCATCATCATAATTAAATTGGAGACTCCAACGTGTTCATCAGCACGTTCTGTGAACGTCAATGATATAATAATATACAGGGTCAAACTGGACGGATTACACAAACGTTTACATTTACTGCACAATATCATCTCCTTTGACTTTTAAACACAACCAACAGATTAATTAACATGAAATAGTTCCACTAAAATATAAAGACGTGAGTAAAAACCTACCATTTAAAAAACATTTAGCAGAATGTTTTTATTTATTTATTTTTCATTGAAATTGATGAAGATCTAATAAATTGAGCCGCTCAGTGAGTTTATGTTGTGAAGACGAGGAACTAAGCTGAAAATACAAAACAGTAAGATTTATATCTTCAATATGCAGCAAATATCTGAATCAATCAGTGATGACTCGATATTGTAAATATATATAAGAAATTCATTAATGACAATTTTGATTAACGATGATTAAACTCACAGAAATATCAATTATTTGTATCACTTTTGTCAACTGAACACTTTTTATAGATGTCACTTTAAATAAAGATGAATATGATTGCAGCCCTTGTTTTCAAACAACGCAATAAGATGCAGATGTTCCATGTTTTAACCCAATAATAGTGAATTAGTTCATTAATTCAATTCTTATTCACAAATGTTTGAAATAAGACAGTCCATACCAGCAATAGAGACACATTGATGAACATATTCTTCATCAGGATGAAGAGAAGTTGATTGATGGAGGTTCTCAGTTATTGATCAGACTTCCTGAACTGTGTGACTGGAGCTGGAATAGACAAACTCCAGTTTGGATCAGGAATGAAACTCTTCGTCCATGACGGTGAGTAAAGAAGCAGTTCATACCAACATGAAACCTTCAATATTTCAATCTTATGAGAACAATAAGTTACAGAAGGGAACATGTGAACAGGGTGAGCAGCTACTTTCTAGAAACATCAATAGTTCGATTTTTAAATGACGTTATTGATTTGATTGCTTCTGCTAAAAAGAAACAAGTCCTCATGCTGTGGACAGAGATCAGAACTGTTTCCATAGCAACAGTCTGCTATTTCAATATCTTGTGGAAGAATACAAAAGAAATGTAATGATGCACACGTTCATCAGTGCTTATGGGATGTAATAATAACCTTCAGAGTTTGTGAAAGAGGTTCTGAGTTATCGATCAGACTTCTTTAACTGTGACTGGTTACCAAAAAGTAGAGTTTGGATCAGGAATGAAACTCTTCGTCCATGACGGTGAGTTGAAAACTGTTTGTAAAAACTGAATCATAAAGATAAATAAATATGTAGCGATTATAAACTAATGTGAACTAAGTTGTTAGTCATAAATCGACTCTAACATACAGAAAAGATTCATTGCCTGATCAAGAAAAGAGAAGAAATAACAGTTTATTGTGAACAACATTGAAACACATAAAGTCCTATAGAACTAAATATGATCAGATAATACTGTTTAATTTTTTTATTTAATTTAATTTTAATTAATTTAATTTAATTTTTTATTTAATTTTATTTATTTTTTATTTAATATAGTGGAAGCAGACAGAAGTAGCAGAAACAATCTCACTAAAGGAAGCTGATGAATCAGTATGAGACAAATGACACTTACATTCACACTTACATTGATGTAGAAAATCACATCGTCAGCGTACAGTGTTATATTACTGTAATTATTCCTGTTGTGTTTTCTTGATGTCTAGTTTGTCTCATTGCTTCAGTGAGTTATTCACAACTTAAATTAAGCATTTGAACTTTTATACATTAAGTTAAAAACAACTCTGTCTCTTATTTCATCTGAGAATATCATGAGAACTCCATCGAGTCGGTCAAGATTTAAAACGTTCAACAATTAGCTTGAAAGCAAAAGCAAACTGGAAAAAAAGTATTTAATGTTGATTTTGGTCTGATAATAATAATAATAAGGTTCAATTTAAGAGATTCTGTGAATTATGCAGCCAACAAACTGTTCACACCAGTACGTCTCGTTATCCACTAAAACCGGACATTTAATGTTCATTTTAAACTAATATGTTAAAGTAGTAACTCTGGTTATTATATACAGTTATATTTGTTAGCATATAAGCTTATCAACATAGTATTCCTGTTTTACAAGTTTAAATGATCATACTTGTCTAATTCATTTCTGCAGTATTCATTTGCTTTCATTCCTAAAAGTAAAATCAACGCAGAACATTTCCTGTAAATGTAACGACCTCTTTATTGTTGAATTATTGAATTTGAACAATTACATCATAATTTCACTTCTTCCACTTTAAACTTTTTTACTATTTGTTACATAAGAAGGAAACAAACGGACCTTAAGACGGCGTTAACAGTAGTGTGTTACATTAATCATGTGTTATACTCGTTAGAGTTTCAGGCTCAGAGGCTTTTAAACCAGCAACACGTACAGTGTGAGTGACGCTACACGCAAACTCTTCTTTGGGAAAGGAACTCAACTCTTCGTACAATCCAGTAAGAATCAAACAAAAAGATTATTGTTGGTTTTATGCGTGAGAATAACTTCGTTTAATGAAGTCATTTAATAAAGAAAGCTACTAAGTGCTTTACAGATAATCATAAAATAGATCAAACTGTGCAGAACAAAATAACCTTCAAAAAGTGGCAGAAATAAAGTCAAACTGTTTCTACTTTATTCAAACAGAAATCAGGTCAAAGCATGTTTAAAAGCTGCTTTGTTCTGTTTTATTGTAAAAAGCTGTTACCTTTAAAAGGTTGGATCTTCATCCACAGTTTAAACTATTGTGAAATAATTACAATCTCAAAATTCCCAATTTGAGTGAAACCAGGATTATTTCCTTTAACTGTTGAAGGAAATACTCTTGAATGTTATGAAAACCAGATGTTACATTGTGTTCTCACAAAGAACACAAACCATCATTTAACATTAAGTTTAATTGTTAAAGGGTCAAAAATAAAAACCAGATTATCAGCTTTGACTTTACGTCTCTGAACTGAAAACAAACTCATCTGCAGCTTAGTCGTTGTTCATTCAACACTTAATATTTAACAGAAATCTATAGGTGTGAATAACATGAAGCGTTGAGTGAGTTTGAGTTATGAAGCGTCTCAGAGTGTGAATGATGGGACGCAGAGACTGATGTTTGGACGAGGAACTGAGCTGAAAATACAAAACGGTAAAAATGTAGTGTTCATGAAACAGAAAAGAACCAGATCAGGTGGTAACATGCTAATTAATAACTTACAAATGTCAGAAACACATTATTGATATGGCGGATGATATTTTATGACAACAGCTGCCTTTTTATTGTAAATATTTCTGTGATGAATTATTGACGTAAGATCATTGATTATTGGTTACAACGATCAGCTAGGAAAGTAAAACTACTAAAAAAGCTTTATCGGACGATATTTACTAAAACTATTAAAATCACATGATGGACAGTCATTAAGTTAAATGTTTCTGTTTTAATTAACAAAGTCCTGTCATCCTGACAAACCTGTTGTCACGTTTATCTCTCAATGTTAAATTCATCATCATTTATGACAACTGAATATATGGATGGAGTCTAAATCTGAATGTTTATTGCTCACATAACAACAATACAGAGAGTAAATGTAAGAAAAAAAAGCGTGTTAGTTCTTGTTCAAGCTCTCTTTGATGTGTGACTCAGACTGGAGTCCAAAAGATCTGGTTTGGATCAGGGATCCAGGTCTCAGTAGAAACAAGTGAGTCTATTCATTTAGTTAGTTAAAAAGTTAGTTTAAATGTTAAATGGTCAGTTTAAAGGTTTAATAGTTAGTTTAAATGTTTAATGGTCAGTTTAAATAGTTAAATAGTTAGTTTAAATGTTTAATGGTCAGTTTAAATGTTAAATAGTTAGTTTAAATGTTTAATGGTCAGTTTAAATAGTTAAATAGTTAGTTTAAATGTTTAATGGTCAGTTTAAATAGTTAGCAAGGGACCAAACTACAACCTTTCTAAGGAAAGTAAAGTGTGATAGTTTCTTTGCTGTCAGCTTGAAATGTTTTAGATCTGAAGTTAATTTGCACAACGAACTCTAATTTAAGTTTTGTTTCGTGACAAAAACTTTGAATTGACTCGTCCTGGTGAATTTAAACATGTATGTGATTGAGATGCAACTTTATCACAAACAAAACATACGGTACACCAATATAAATGTATAACGAAATACACAGAAATAATCTCTAGTAATTAATACATGTTTCTGTCATTGCAATGTCATTCATTTATAGATGATGGATATATAATAAAAACTGATACAAATTTTTAATACAAAAGTGCAAAGAATCCAGTGATTAATAGTTAATACAAGTAATTTAACCTCTAACCTCATGTTGTAATATATAGTCGTAGTATATTACAATATACTGTGTACTGCTCTCTTAATATATAACACCTTTGAGTTTACTTAAACATAAGTTCAGATTATAACTGAGCATAATTCCTGCTATTTGTCATCAGTCAGTGTCAGCGGTTATTGTTGAGCTTTCATGCAGAGTGTGAATAGTAACAACGTGAAGATGATTTTTGGATCAGGAATTCAACTGAAAATTCAAACACGTGAGTAGAAAGTTTTATCAAAAACTATTTTAAATTCTCTTTTTTGTTGGTTACTTTGACTTCTTAGCTCTGGACGAACAGGACCAATGTTCATATTCTAATCTGGTATTCTACACCATAACGTCCTGAAGAAACATTATGTAAAAGTGCTGTTAAATTAAATATAGCTTCCAAGTTCCAATTAAGGTTATGCCTATTTTATCAGTCTTCTTATTTCCTCAGTTACTATCTACACTTCTGATCCGACATAGTGACAAAATACGTAAAAGATGCAAATATTCTGCAGTATTTTAATTACACTCATATGGTTCCCACATAAATCTTGTCTTTCCTCCAAAACACTCAACAGATGCAGCTCAACTAAAAGGCTCATTGAGTAATAACACAGACATAACCTCTTTGTTCTCCATTCAGTCATAAACCCATCTGTCCGTCATTGTGACTAAACGTTGTATTTAATCGATATATTCTCCACATTGTGTTTGGATCATTGTGAACATTGTGATGCTTTTTGTTCTGGACTCCATGAATGTGTGAATGTGGGATACAAGTTGACTTTTGGTAATGGGATCAAACTGCACGTCCAGGCTCGTAAGTTGTTCATCATCTTTGAAATATACATCTAACAGCAGTCATTTGAAGGTTTAATTAGTGTAATTATAAAAACCAATCAGAATGAATGATGTCCTCATCTGACTGATGGATTAAAGACAATAAGTCTTTGTTTTGTCACGTAAAGTTACTTAAAACACGACTGAAAATCACAAACTGGAAATGAAATAATTCTTAGATTTGTCATTTAGTTTATTATATTTCCTATGTATTGTGTAAAATATATAAATTAACAAACCTTATAACCAAATAAAAACTCAGAAAATGTTCAAATTCATGCAAAAGGTTTCATGGTGATATAATATGTGGTCTTGTTTTTACCTGCAATATTTTAAGTTTCACATGCGGACACACATTAAGTGACTTTATAAAATATCTGAAAACCACATGTCTATATGTAAATATTGTTTATTAATAGTATAGGCTTCCATATTCTGTAATTACCATCGATATCACTGGGCTTCATTTCCATAAGTGACTAGAGATTAAACATGTTTCACTAACTATCACATTTCCTTAAGAAAATGAGTAAATTGTGGACGAGGAAGTCCGAAAAATCCCCCTCTCCCTAAAACTGTCCCTAGTATAACTTTATGAATTGTAGCACGTGGTTCAGTAATAAGTCATCTGAACGTGTTGATTGTCTGAGCTGTTGGTGTTTGTTGTTCGGCGGCTGCTGACTGTTTGAATGCTGCTGGCTTTAAAATGTTCTTCATTTAATTGTACAAACAAGTGTGTCATGAGAAAGTCAAACAACATGTGAATACTAGTTCCTGATAAACGCTCCAAACTAACGTCTATCTGCAGAACGTTCAAAAAGTGAAGAATCAGATTGTAATGTCATAATGCTGAAAATAAATCAAGAGAAAGAGAACTGACAATTATTAATAATTAAATGTTTAAATGAATTTGTAAACAGCTGAACATTAATGTAATAGTATTGTATATTTAACTTCTGCAATGTGAATATTTGCTACTTTTATCTTTCAGTACATTTCACTGTCGAACACAGTTTGAAACAAACTAATCGATATTTCAAACCTTGTAATTTCATCTGTAAAAAAATCTGTAAAAAAAGAAATCTGTAAATCATCAAAAACAAAATCAACAACCAGAGTGAAGAACAACATAAATACAGCTGCTATTTGTATTATTAACATATTAAACTACCAGTTCATTTTAATACACAACGGTTAATTAAAAGATACTGAACATAACGACATACACTAAATATAAAAAAGTTAGTCTTGTATATGGAAACAATAAATATGAATCTTGATATAAATCAGAATACAAACACGATGCAGATCTGTTGAATTTAATAAGAAACATAAACAAATGTGTCATCAGCATAATGAAGGATGTTCTGCAGTTTTTGAATGATGCTAACTTGCTGTGTGAATATTAACAATAACAAACTGATGTTTGGATCTGGAATCAAAGTTATTGTATCGACACGTAAGTGCATTTTATAACATTTATGATTGTTATAAAGTCATAATGATCATTATTGATAATTAGCATTAAGGTTTCTCTGTGTACATGATCCTTTAGCTATACTTTCACCGTTATAAAGTTAGGGTCGGATAGTCACATTTCATAACTGTTTTGTAATATAACTATTTTAAACGGAAGCGAAATACAGTTAGCTAAACACAGTTAGCATAAACACAGTTAGCTAAACGCAGTTAGCTAAACACAGTTAGTATAAACACAGTTAGCTAAAAACAGTTAGCTAAACACAGTTAGCTAAAAACAGAAACAAAATACAGTTAGCTAAACACAGTTAGCATAAACATGGACCAGTTGGCGTTGACTTGTCAACACACTTTGTAACTTTAACATTCACTTCACAACATGATGACTCAAACATTACATATTTGTTTGTACAAACATAAATAAAAAAATAAAAAAGTATTGTAAACACTTTAAATATAGTCGATATCAAAGTGAGTCTGTTGTTCAGAAGAAGCACCTAAAGGTCTGAATTAGTCATTTAAATTTGTCCGACAGTTTAACTTCTGTTTAACGTTTAACCTTTTAAAATCCGTGCAGACAAAATGACACATTTAGCTTCCTATTGATAACATAAACATTGATGATATCAAAATGAAATATGTTTCAAACGTTCCTCTCAGTTCTCTGGTGTTTTTGCTGCCAGATAAATCTGTGTGTGAACGACAACATCAGGATTGTGTTTGGATCTGGAGTTAAACTTATTATCACATCAAGTAAGTGTGAGACTGTTTTATCTGAAACTCACAGATAATATTAATACCATGATGTAATATTTCAAAATGCATTCGGAACATATAGTCTATGTTGTACATTTATTGTAATTTGTATCTGATCAAGATAACCTATTCAGATTCTACATGTGCTTTGTAACTGCACTTTTATTAAATTTTATATAAACTTTTATTTAGATTAAATATTCTAAATTAAGATTAAATCGAAATTTACAAATATTACAAATTACAGAAACTATAATAATATTGTGCATGTACACTAAATACTATACATCTTGTGATAAATGTATTACACAACTACACAAAAACTGAGGGAAGTACCAAACCTAAATATATAATACATAAAATGTATAAAAATGTACTTTTTAACAGAATATTGTAAATGTATAAAACATACAAACTTTAGTTGAGGATCAAAGTGAAGAAACTTGTTCACTTCTTAAATGTTTAAGCTGATAAAATATTCTAAAGGATAAAATGTCTAAAACAAGTCTGGGATCTTTTTCTGGAGTCGTGTGATTTGGGATTATTTGTTCTGAATTATTAATATTCAGTTTTAAAAGTTGGCGGCTGACTCGGATGTTTCAGAGTGAGTTTCAATCACAGTGTGTCTGTTTGTTTCTTCATCTGTTACATCAAACACAGAAGCTCTGTGTGAACGTGATGCACAGTATCGTATTATTATTATTATTAATAATAATAATAATAATAGTGTTTGAACATTGTTCCTGTGTGTTGATGAGTTGTCCTTTTGTGTTTTTCAGAGGGCTACGCGAACCCGTCCTACTACAAGCTGTCAGACGGGGGCATCTTCGCTTGTCTGGCCACCGACTTCAGCAGAAACAAAGCAGCAAAGAATGGAAGCAAGCTTTTCAGTAAAACCGAGGCGGTCCAGATGAAAGACGGGCTGTACAACGAGGTGGCTCTGTTATCGTCTCAACAGGAGGTAGACGAATGTGACCTCGGTGAGTCTGATCACTTCAAACATGAGAGGAAAGGTTCGATGCTCTATGATTCTATCTTAGCCTGATGGTGTTGACACGGTCAAATTAATTCAAAATTAAAAACCAAGTCTGATATTGAAAAGACAAACGATATCAAGGAGAATGAAAAGCAATCAAACTTTATTAGTATGGCAGCTTTTACAGATGAGTTCAGTTCAAAGAGCTTCAGTGAGAACGACTAAAGCAATGTGAGACCAGTGAGAAGTGATCATGATGAACATGTCATCAAGTAGAATTAAAAGCTATGATAATAATAATAATAATAATAATAATAATAATAATAATAACTAGTAAAACCGTGTGCATCCAAAAATAGATGAATAAAATAGAATTCAAATGATAGAACTTAACTAAAATAAAACAAGTGATGAATACGATACAATGACATCTTTAAACTTAAACACAATAAGGTCAGTAAATCATGAAAAGAGTCAACAATAAATATCTGAAACAGTTCTTATTCAAAGAGCCGGCTGGATCTGTGGGTTTAACTTCATGTTGAAAGATTTAACTTCCAGCAGAAAATAAACAAAATAGAAAAGTTTGAACCCAAAAGTGTGTTTTGTGAAACGGGGGTTATGTTTTTCATGAGACAAATATTGATCGTTGTCATAACTAATATTCACTTGTTGTGTCTCCATGTTTTTCAGCTGCAGATAATTCTGATGTGTGTGAAGAAGCTTTGCAACCAGGTTTGTATTAAATATTAAATCCAACTGAACAGCTGTTACTGTGCTTTGTTCTAATCTTCACGATGAAGATGATGAAGATGATGATGGTGTTGTGTTTGTTGATGATGATGAGGATGATGATGAAGATGACGATGTTGGTGTTGAGGATGATGGTGGTGATGATGATGTTCATGATGA
>NW_022280363.1:37914-49422 GCF_004355925.1 Anarrhichthys ocellatus
ACACGTGAATGATCAGGAAACATGAGCTGGTTATTAAACATTCATTCTTCATGTGTTGATGTTCATATGAGCTCAGCTGTCACACAGAGTCTCTGAGCTAAGTTCAGACAGACTGTTGTGTTTATTCTTTGTTAAAAATCACTGGTCAGACATTTATACTTATAAGGAAGGTCAAACACATCAGCTCTCTTTACATGTTTAAAATAATAAAGCTGAGAGAAACAGAAGCATCATATCGAAAAGAATAGAAACAAACATATGAATATGAGTTATGTCCCCACAGAAACGTCTCTCTCTCTGTCGTCCTGTGGAGGCGTTTGTATCTGCGATCTGATTGGCTGCTGCTGCTGGAAGCTGTTTCCACAGGATGTGGTCGCTCGCTGAGGACGAGCTGCTCCAAGCGTCACAGACGGAGGCGGTGTGGTTTCTGCCTCAAAGGCTGCTGGGACAGGATGTGTGTGTGTGTGTGTGTGTGTGTGTGTGTGTGTGTGTGTGTGTGTGAGTGTGAGTGTGTGTGTGGGTGTTGAGGTGAAGACTCTTCATCAGGTGAGGAAACAGATCTGACTCCTAAATATAAACCATATGAGATAAATATGTCACAAACAAACAGCTGCTCTGAGATCTCATTATAGTTCAAGTGCTTTATAGATTAACTTCATCATTATTTATTGTTATTATTATTATTATTATTATTATTATTACCAACAGGGACCCAAAGCCTTTGTGCACTTGACTTTGTATTTTATTCTTTATATTTGAATCATCTTTATATTGACTATGTTAATGTTATATTCATCTTATATTGATTATATTAATCTTATATTGATTATATTAATCTTATATTAATCTTATATTAATCTTATATTGATTATATTGATCTAATTTCTCCTCTTGTTACATTCGGGCTCCTCTGTTCATTTTCTCTCTGTATTCATGTACATAATAATATATTTTTCATATTCTTCTGAGACCAGATGAGTTCTTTTTTAAATGACAAACAAAGAAATAAAAAAAGAAACAAATAAGATATTAAAAGATCAGATAAAGTTCATTATTATTATTTATTATCACTCAGAAGGCAAATGTTCTGCTCATTGTCTCCATGTCTTTGTGGTAATATTTAAAAAAGAAGGAAGTTAAAATACAAAATATAGTGATGATGATACATTATTAATAAACAATACTAACAACAACAACACTACTAATAACAACAATACTAATAACAACAATACTACTAATAATAACACCACTACTAATAACAACAACAATACTAATAACAACAACACTACTAATAATAACAACAATACTAATAACAACAACACTAATAATAACAACAACAACACTACTAATAATAACAACAATACTAATAACAACAATACTAATAACAACACTACTAATAACAACAACACTACCAACAACAACAATACTAATAATAACAACAATACTACTAACAACAACAATACTAATAACAGCACTACTAATAACAACAACACTACTAATAACAATACTAATAATAACAATACTACTAATAACAACAACACTACTAATAACAACACTACTAATAACAACAATACTAATAACAGGACTACTAATAACAACAACACTACTAATAACAATACTACTAATAACAACAACACTACTAATAACAACAACACTACTAATAACAACAGTACTAATAATAACAACAATACTAATAACAACGATACTAACAACAACGATACTAATAATAACAATACTAATAATTAATGGGAGGAAACGCATCCTCATTAACATGTCAAGTTTTTAATAATTTGATTTGAATCACACGTTCGTCAGAGGACAAGCACTAACACGTCTTAACGAGTTTTTTTTAATATATAATTTGTACTTTCACTTGAGTAAAAGTACAACACAGTGAGAGAGTACAATTATATGTATATTTATGATTTTAATATATGAATATGAGAGTTGTAGGAGTTGTGTCTGTCATACTGGTTTCATTTGGCTGTGTGTACAGTTACATAAATATATTCTGCTATTCTGTTAGTTTGATAAAACTTTATTTAGTAAAATGCAACGCCTCAGAAACATTTATGAAGATGTAAGAAACCCTTTTTATTGTCATACATGAAATTTGACCTCTGCATTTGACCCATCCCTGTATATAGGGAGCAGGGGCTTCAGTGTCTTGCTCAGGGACACTTCGACACGTGGCACGTCCCAGTCGAGGATCGAACCATTGACCCTGCGGTTACCAGACAACCCTCTTATGCCAGTGAGCCGCAGTCACCCCTGATGAAGGTAGTGTGACCTGCTGTGACCTCGTGACTGTGGAAACTTTGCCGGTGATGGAACAATCATTTCGTTGTTTTTTGGTTTTCTGCAGCTTTGCCTCTGACAGGAAGTTAGCAGCAGGATGTGCATGAGGTGAAGAAGAAGAAACGAGGTTGCAGCAGCGTGAAGCTTCGAGGTCACGATGTGACGAACATCCGTCAGCAGAAGAAGAAACAACCGCAGCATGTTTCCAACACGTGTGGTGGAAACATGCTGCAGCTGTTTTTAAACCTTCAGGAACCTGAAATAAAATGATTCAAACATAGAAATATATAAATTATATATATATTATATTTTTACATGTATATTATATATACATATATGTATATACATATATACATATATATATATATGTCATATTAACAGTTTATATCCTGAAGAGATGCAATGCAGTGAACGCACCAAATACTGGTCAGTGAACGCACCAAATACTGGTCGGTGAACGCACCACATACTGAACACAATGTGAGTATTTCATTTCCTGTTCACTGGTAGAACTGGTTCGTGGTCTCTCTCAGGTCCTTACCTCAGGACGTCAGAGGTCAGAGGTAAGGACCTGGTCTCCCTCTGTGTACAGGGACCCTGAAGTGTCTTTAAAGTGACTCCTGTTTCCTAAAGAATGAATGAATGAACTGAGGACGATTCCGGGCTTCAAGTCTAAACTCAGTCTTGTGACTTATTATTATTATTATTTCTATTCTTTGTGCTCCTTACTGTTTCATTCTCATGGCTGCTGAGTGACTTTTACTCTTCTCCTCCACAACTCGCCCAGTTTTGACAAGTTTATAGTTCTAAATGTGAGTAGTTCATTCTTTTCTCTCATCAGATGAGACTTTGATCACACGGTGGAGCTCTGTTCTGGGCTGACTCTCCAGGTCCAGGTCTGTCAGGAGAGTCCTGGTTCCTGTAGGGGGCGTACTGAAGGCTCTCCGTTGGCTGTCTGCTGTGACAACGGCTCCATCTTCTGACTGTTCTCAGGAACTGTTCCCTTCAAACCAACGAGTCCTGAATGAAGAAATCAAACCCTTTAAACAGAACGGATTCTGGATGAACTGAATCATTTGATTGAACCTTTATTTATCCAAGATGATCCAGGTGAGATTCTGCATCTCTTTTCTAGAGGGTCTACATGAAACCCCATAAAACACACTTGAAGGACTAAACAGCCAAAAAGTTAAAAACAACATAAAAATCATAAAACATTTCACGTAGGAGAGATGACAGACTTTAAACAAACCGATGATAAAATGGCATCACTGTGGAGCCCACATCCTCACAGAGACCTGAATCCACGGTGGTCCACGATCAAGCAGTGTTCACATCATGAGGACTCTGGTGGACCAGAGGAGGAGGACTCTGTGTTCACATTATGAGGACTCTGGTGGACCAGAGGAGGACTCTGTGTTCACATCATGAGGACTCTGGTGGACCAAAGGAGGACTCTGTGTTCACATCACAAGGACTCTGGTGGACCAGAGGAGGACTCTGTGTTCACATCATGAGGACTCTGGTGGACCAGAGGAGGAGGACTCTGTGTTCACATCATGAGGACTCTGGTGGACCAAAGGAGGACTCTGTGTTCACATCATGAGGACTCTGGTGGACCAGAGGAGGAGGACTCTGTGTTCACATCATGAGGACTCTGGTGGACCAGAGGAGGTGGACTCTGGTGCTCAAACACAGTCACAGTTGATGGAAAATGTTTCCTCATGTTGAGTTTTTAATGTGAAGATGTCGGACATTTTATTTCCTGTTTACATTTATTATTATGCAAATTAATAAAATGCACAACAGGAATGTTCTACTGTTGTTGTTTTGTTTGTCATGTGTTTATTTTTTGTGATCACATTTTTATTGATTTTCAAGATATCCCATAAATTACAATGAATACACACACGCATATACATATACATATATATGCATACACACATAAATATATATATACATACAAATAATAGTAAATAAATAAATATATATATGAATAAATAAATCCCCCAAAAAATTATATATATGTTTGTCATGTGTTTGTAAATATGAGCTAAAACCGGGCAGCGTTGTGCACCGATGTGCTGAATAATGATCCTTGAAGCCTTGAAGCCTTGACTCCTCGGTCCTTGCATGGTTGGTCTCTCTGTCATGGTTTGTGGGCTCTTTGTTTTTTTCCCTTTGAGGATGCGGAAGATGTAAAAGTATGATATAATATCACTGAGTCAGAAATATAAATCATCAAATAAACAAAATAAATGTAAAAAAGTAAATAATACTGACGTAAAATCACAGTTTTTCTAACGTTACGTGAAGGCCGTGATGTGATTGGCTGATTCAATCACGAGAGCAAAATACGTCGTGAGAGTCATCAGGCTCGTTCAACATAAGCCAGGCGTGCGCAGACTCGATCACCGGCGATCGGCGCACACTGCATGCTGGGTAGATTTGCGTCCGACTTGCTCTGACGTCATGAAAACGTGCGTAACGATGATCTCACGTGAGCGAGGCGGCCGCAGATTTTAGAGCCAGGCGCTGCAGTTGCTCTCCACTGACTGCGTGACCCCAGGGCATGATGGGAAACTTCTTGCTGTCTTCAGATCAAAGAGCTGATTGGCTCTTAGATTTTCTTTAGCGTAAAAGGTGGGCGACCGTGGCTCACTTGGTTAAGAGGGGTGGCTGGTGACCACAAGGTTGTTCGTTCGAACCATGGCCTTTGACGTGTCGCATGTCAAAGACTGCTCCCCATATATAGGGATGGGTCAAATGCAGAGACAAATTGATCCTTAATTAACAGGATAAAAATGTAAATCCAAAAAATTTCTGTCTAATTGTTGGCTATTAGTCTCATTTTGTGCAATAACAATAATAATATATAAGGTTATTTATTTAGCATCTGTAAATAAAGATATTTATTGAGAAAGCCTACATCCTACTTGATGTCAACATGTTCTCAGTCAGAGCACTGAATGTGTCCATCGATTAATGATTGTAAAGCATCACAACACGTATTAAAAGAAAAGCACAATTATCACTGATGGAAACTTGCAGCGCTGCTTTTCCTCCGTGTGGAGCCTGTTTATGTAGCTGTGATGTTTGGACTGTTGGTTCAGTTTTTAAATTTCTTAAATTTACGGTTGTATGATTTAGAAATGACGCTATCTTCACATATATTTATTTATATAAATGTTTAAATAAATATGACATCCAAGAACTAAAATATGCCCAATCTTATATCCTCAATTATAATAATAACATAGTTAAATATATAAAAAGACATCCAAACTTAAAGACCAGCAATTTTGGGGTTAAGTGTCTTGCTCAAGGACACATCGACATGCTCCTAGCGGAGCCGGGGATCAAACCGCCGCTCCTCTGATTGAAGGACGGCCCTGCGCTCCACTTAGCCAAGATCAGTTCTAGACTACGGCTGTGTGGAATATAGGTCGGCGTCTAAAACCTTGTTGGGAAAACTGGATGTAATACAAGCGTCAAGAATATGTAGCGGGGTCTTTAAAACATCTGTGCCGGCATTGCAGGTAGAAATGGGGGAAATGCTGTTGGAGTTGAGAAGAATAAAGATCATGATGACATATTGGGTCAGTTTACAAGGACATAACAACCATCCAACAATAAGTGCAATTGAGCCATGCTGGGAACATGACAACAGGCCAACACAGAGCTCTGGTTGGGTTGTTCAGAAGAAGGCTAGTGAATTAGGTTATAGGAGTTATTCTCCAGCTGTGGTCCAGCTGTTCCTCCAGCTGTGGTCCAGCTGTTCCTCTTTGGTTACTGCCACAGCCTGGAATTGATCTTGGCCTCCTTGAACTGATGAGAGATGAACGTTGGGGAAACTGTAAGATCTTCAAGTCATACATCAGTTACCACAATTAAATACAGATTTATGGATCTAAACACCCTAAAACTGGTAGAACAGCAGCAGCAGCAGTGATCCCAGAATTCCATTTGGAGTGTGGGAAGAGACGATTTACTGTTTGAAATACTACAATCATTTTTAAGAATCCATCAAATGCGGATAGCGGTTCATTTAGTGTGGGTCCATGTTGGAGTCGATGGCAATGAGAAGACAGATAAAGCAGCAGAAAGGTCTTTGAAGAGTGGGAGAAATAATGTTAATGTAAATATAAGTAAGTCAGAAGCTAAAGTGGTGATTAAGGGACAAATCAAAAAGATATGTCAGAACGAATGTAAAGGGAGTAAAGGAAGATATCTGTTTAACAATAAACCATTGGTTGGGAGCAGGATCTAATGGACGAACTAGAAAAGAGGAGATGATTATGACAAGACTAAGGAACGGCCATACTGGTCTGAACAGTTCCCTCTGTTATTAGAAAGCATAATAATGGAAAGTGTAAATTTTATGGAGAAGAAGAAACCGTGGACCATGTTTCATTGTCCTGTCAGAGGTACGAGTCAGAGAGAGACGTTTTGAAAGAGAGATTGGAGAGGAAAGCTTTAGTGACAAATGTTGGAAACGTTTTCTGGAATTTGAGAAAATAATTAATTATTATTTATTTTTTCTATTTTATTATTTTATTTTTTTTCTATATATATATATATATATATATATATACATATCTTTATTTATTTACACATATGTATATGTATGTGTGTGTATATATGTATATGTATTTCTTTTCGTTTGGTTGTCGTATTAGATTATACAACAAAAGTTATATTTGACACTCAATGAGATAACAAAAAAGATAATCTCGTTGCTTTTCTGTTTTATTTTTATTTGTTGATTTTACTAAATTATTTTACTAAATTTTTTTATTTAATTATTTAATTTTTAATTTAATTTTTTTAATTTCTTAGTTTATTTGTATCTTAATAACTGTCTCTTTCTGTTATTGTTGTTGTCTTGCTTTTGCTGGTTTGTCTGTCAAAGCACTTTGTAAACTCGTGCTCTATAAATAAAGTTATTATCGTTATTATCATAACGTCACTGCGTCTGTGTTGCAGGTAAACCAGACTGAGCCAGATGATGAGGAGGATGAGGATGAGGATGGACTGCTTCATCTCTGAGGATACTAGTTCAAGGTGACATGAAGGTGAGTAAATGTAGAGAACAGAGGATTAAAGGATTCTGTCTTTGATTCGTCCCCAAATGTCAGAAGACGAAGGTGATCTCTGACACTAACACCTGAGCGCTGCTTCATGCTGTACGTGTTGCTCTCGACATCGCACAATATCAAAGTCGCATTTCACACATGAGCCCATGTTTGTACAGAGCACAAATGCAAGTAGAGAAAGTGCAGAGAAAGAAATATGTTACGAACATTCATCATCATTTTTTAATGAACTTTTAAAACGTTTGTAAATCGATTCAGAGTCGTGGAGAATTAGAATCACAATTCAAGAATAATAACTTACTTCCTTACTCAGCAACGTTTTATATTATAAGAAGATATTACATTAGTTTTGGATATTTACCAAAAAGTAGGTAATAATTATATAAACCTGATCATTTATTCTTTGTGTTTTCTGCTCGCATACATCAGAGGAGGATTTACATCAGAGGTAGCCAACACGGTGCCCGCTAGGGTTGCACGGTGTATCGATACTAAAAAGGTACCGCGGTACCCGTACGTTAAAAACGATACGATTTTGCATATTTTTAGTATCGATACTAACAGCAGCGATCAGAGCGCACTCGCTGCTCCGCTCCGTCATGCTGCCTGCAGGCATCGACTGCAAGGGGGCGGGGCTGCCTCGCGCTCACACAGCAACAGGCAGCCTCACTCACAGCAGTGATAGCAGGGGAGACATGCAGGAGCTTTTGCCGACCGTCCTCGGCTTGTTGAAAAACAAGATGCCAGAAGTATCATCTGGAAGTACTTTGGCTATATTGACATATATTTATATATAAAGCCCACTGACCTACAGAGACCCGTCTGCGGTGTTTCAAAGCCACACAGACAGGGAGGCAACACGTCTAACATGGCAAAGCACCTTAACGACACACACCCCCAACTTTTCTAAGCAAATGTGATTATAAACATGAACACCCCCAAGCTCCCCCATAGACAGCTAACACGAGTAGCCTTAGCCTAGTTTGAGGACAAGCCTCTATGATGATGAGGTCACAATGCACATGAAACTAAATGAAACACAATTGATGCAGAATGGCTCCATGCTGGTGGAGCCTGAGGGTGGATCTTGAGCTAATTCTTTTTATTTTTAGTTAAGGAAAAATAATTATTCCATGAATTAAGATAAAATATGAAGTGAAAATATCAAACTCACTATGCAAGTAAATGAAGCATTGTTTATCCACCCACTCCCACAGACAGTCAGACAGATGCCAGCAGAGTCAGCAGCAATCATGGCACCATGTAGTTTTCATTAATATCTTGCTGTAGGCTAATACTAATATTAATGCCATTTGTTAAGTGTTCAAAAAGCTGGGCAGGAACAAGCTGTAAAAAAGGGAACCGTACAGATGTTTTATTTATTACTATTATAGATACATATACCAGTATCGTATCATATTTGTGGTATTGTATCGAATTCTGGTATTGTATTGTAAGTATCGGGTATCGTGATATTTATGGCAGGTATCGTATCGAAGTCATAATTTTGGTATGTGACAACCCTAGTGCCTGCAGGCACCCTGTCGCCTGCAGGGACCACGTGAGTCACCCGCAAGGCATGTTCTAAAAATAGCACTAGTCACCATGGAGCTCCGTCTAAAATTGTAGTTGCTGTTCATTTTTAATCAAAAACGCATTAGTGTAGATTTTAAAATGACAATATTTCTTGTCGTAAGAGAGTTGGGTACCCAGAGGCGCACGGCGGACAGCCAGGAAGAGGCTGCCGTACCGCACTGGGTTTTCAGGTTCCGAATGGCGGGCGCTTCCCGTTGGCGCCGGACGCGCGCCGCGAGCGTCAGGTCCGTCAGTCCTCGGAACAGGCCGCGGGGCAACAACTCTTGGGTGGCGGGGGTAGAGGCGAGGCAACGCAATCCGACCGAAAAGGCCCAGACTAGAGGTTTGAACGCGGGCGCCCGAAGATACTCGCGCGCCTCGGAGGGTTGGATCCCCCCTCGGCTATAGACCAGACTGGTTACTAGTTTCTTCGTGGAGAAAAAGGTACCGTTAGAAATGGTGTCGGTGACAACAGACGGGGCTCCCGCCATGACGGGCCGGCATGCAGGCTTCATTGCGCAATGTAAAGGTGACCCAGACTTCCCCAAATGTCTACATTACCACTGCATCATTCACCAGCAGGCGCTGTGTGCAGGAGTAACCGGCTTTGATCACGTGATGATACAAAAATATCAGAGATGTGATACCTCTGACTTTCAAATGTTGAAACAGATTAACAGAAATAAAAGTTGCATGTTTAAATATGTATGTGTAGCTATACCATCATTGTTGTGGAAATCATTCTCAATAATTATTGTGAGGAATAATTAACTGACATGTGATCAAACAGTCTCTTCACATATATTATTATTAAAAGGTGATCTGTGCAATTTTGTTATTCAGGAAGTTTGTATCAAATAAGTAGTCCTTCGTACTACTCGGTACCCTTGAAGTAGCTCTCAGTTTCAAAAAGGTTGGTGACCCCTGATATAGACAGTTTATTGGCGCTACACATTGAAATATTTCAACTCATTTCTGTTTGGAGATTTGCTGCCAAATGAAACGCATCTAAGCTAACAGTATAAATCATTATATTAAATACATTATTATAATGTTATGCTAACATATCATCTCATCATCGACGGTGAGGTAAGTGGAATTTACTGTCAAAGGTTGTATTCATTGTAGAAATAGTAGAGCAGCGAACATCTGGAAAGTTCACTCGACATTACTCCTAATGAAGTATTAATTAACAGTTTATTATTAGCTGTCATTGAAGCATTTACACCTGGCATGTAATGGTACCACTAAAGCTGTTACTGCCATGATGATGAAGATGATATTATAGAGTCGAAGATGTTCTCATAGTGTCACCTGGATCAGGAGCAGAGACGCTGTACGAGGTTTGTGAGGAAGAAAGTCGATCATTTTATTGTGGTCGGGTTCGATAAATGTCAGTTACTGCTCAACGTAAACACGAGGGTCTTAACTTCTGGAGCTCACCTTGGAGGAGTCTAGTTTGATTTATCTTGTTGCTGCTGTAAATATTTGTCACTGATCCAGATCAACTGTAAGGTGAGTAGAATTCAACTTGTTTTCAATACTGTGTTCTCCTGTAAAGTGAAAGTAAAATAGATTTAGCTCAGAAACCACTATAAAGGTCCTTGATGTTGGTTTTGTACTGATTTTATTAATTTTTAAGTTGGTCTCCATGAATTTTAAGACTTTGAAAACTTTTTTACAAATACATGATTCATCTTCTAAATGAATCCACATTTGATGCTCTAGTGAGTATTTGTATGAAAATACACTATTGATGGTTATGAAGGATCAACAGTGAGGATCATTGATGTGTGTTTAAAGCAGATATCGTCTGTCAGACTCACACTATACTAAGGAAAACATAGAACATCACCTGAATTATACTTAAATGTTATTCTTCATGTTGTAGTTTCTTCCTGTCAAAGTATGAACAATGCTCGTACGCGATGACCTAAATAACAGCCCAATTGTAGTGTTTGTCATTTTTTACGGTCAAATGTACAAAGTGAAGTCATGAACTCGATTTTCTTTTTGTTCTGCCAACAGGATTTGGACATTTTCATATTTTTTACAATTTCACATTTCAGCCTGATTTCGTATTGCGGGAGCCATTTTTTGGAGTCAAGTGTATATAGGACACCATTATTTGTCACTCTTGTGCAGGTAAGAGCAGGTAAGAGCAGGTAAGAACAGGTAAGAACAGGTAAGAGCAGGTAAGAGCAGGTAAGAACAGGTAAGAGCAGGTAAGAGCAGGTAAGATGTTCAAAGTTATTGAATGTGCAAAAGCATATTTACAAAAAATGGTATAATGGAAGACAGAATTTTCACACTGTTGGAGATGTTCAGGTCCACTTGATGGGGCTGTTGTTCAATAAGAGAAGCAGCTGATGTGTGTAAATCTTCAGCGAGGTGTTCCTACTCTTCCTGAAGCAGAGTGAGAGATGATGAACTCTGGTGGTTTTCCTGGATGTTGTCGATACCAGAAGAAATATTCACCGGATGATATTCCAGAGTACTTGTAGGACAGAGTAACAGTTGTGTCTTCTAAACTGTTCTC
>NW_022280364.1:0-181 GCF_004355925.1 Anarrhichthys ocellatus
TGTGTGTGTGTGTGTGTGTGTGTGTGTGTGTGTGTGTGTGTGTGTGTACCACATTAGAGGCTGGGAGGAATAAAAAGCCTCCAGCCATTAGCTACCTAACACACCCTCTGCTTTCTGGAGGGAGAGACACAGAAAGACACAGAGAGACACAGAGAGACACAGAGAGGGAGAAAGAGACACA
>NW_022280364.1:191-12330 GCF_004355925.1 Anarrhichthys ocellatus
AGACACAGAGAGGGAGAAAGAGACACAGAGAGACACAGAGAGAGAATGAATGGACATTCAAGAGAGTAGTTATACAGATGATTAACAAAATACTTGTAGAACCATAACCGTTTACAATGTTTGAGACAAAGGTTGCTTTTTTCGAGGGCGTAGATGTTGAACCTTGTATATAATGTACAATTTGTCGATTTTATGGCAAAAACGATTATATATTTCAGCAAACTTCTAAAAACACAACTATAAATAAAACCCCACCAAAGCACTTCAGCACTCAAAGAAACAACAGAAAAATGCAAAATACTGACCTACAAATACGTCACATCAAAACTATTCATACAGTCGCAACACTTTTTGGAATAAATTTGAGGAGGACCAGCTACCAGTCAGTCTGTGGTAAATTGTTGTGTAACTTAAGCTACTGTTAGCTACTTTATTGAGTTTCCTTTTAGTGAAGCGTTCAGAGTGAATCTGCAGTTGCACTGTATGTCTAGGGCCTTTATTTGAACGGTAAAGACGTGAGAAGTGGATCTGCTGAGTGTTAGCATGCTAATTTGTTTTACATGTATTTATAATTATATAATCCAAAGTATTAAAATTGACATTTTATGGAAGACAAAGGGGTTTCCATGTTAGCGTTGTCGTTGTGAGCATGTCATCATCACCACTGAGTTTTACATTTCCAGCCCGACTGCTAAGGTACACAAATGTTCAACTCAACTTTTATCTGTCTTACAATTTGGTTCTTTATGGCAAAAAATAAACAATGAATGCAGCCATACAGAGCTGCTAGCATTGGCGGCAGATTATCATTGTTATTCATGTTACAGGGTTCTGCAGGAATAGGTCCTAAAGCCTGGAAAGGAGTCAGCATTTCTGCACTTCCTGTCCCCTCATCTTGAAGTTTTTTTTAATGGGTATTTGTTTCGATTTTATACGTTGTTATTATTATATTATAACCTAGAACATTTTGTATCAGTAAATACACATGAATTAAATAATATGGAATTTTGAATCTTATACCTTTCTTAAAAATGCATTTGCTAACAAGTGGCTAAATGAGACTACAGAGACAATAAATGTCATCACGTTGAACACTACTGCGCCTTTATCTTAGTGGTGATGACGTGAAGTCATGTGGCCCTGGTGTAGTTCATTTATAGCCAAACTTTAGCTTCTTACTTCAGGCAATTGCATTTAAGTTTCAAAAATCATAAAAGTGCCGTTCATTTGTGAATATTATTTTGCTGAACAAAATGTGTAAATGTCAAGAACTTTTGTTTGCTACAGAGCATATTTTCTACAGTAATATAGAATCCAATGGAGAAATCCTCGGGCAATGCTAACGTCTTGGTTGACCTACAAGAATACTCTTTAATGCCAAATCTCAAATGACTTATAGCTCACTATCAACTCAAGTATAATCCCTTTGTGTATTTGGGATCGCACTAACTTAAATAAATAACCCAGGAGGTCAAATAAAGGCCACTGCTTACTACTTTACCTGTTTTTATCACTTAACCCATTTGCAATCTCCATATTTGTACTCCATTGTCAAATGATGACACTGTAAAGCGCAAGTGTTTTTGTAGATTTACTAGCCAGACTTTTCCCTTTCAGCAGCTTCAATTAGCTTCAACTGTAGCTGTCAGATATCAGTATTTGCTCAGTGCTCAAAACTGTCTTTGGCCTGCAAAATGCAAATCATTTTATGCGGAAATGTTGTTTTGAAGAAGAGTATCTCATGTGGAACAGCACTATGAGTAGCTGTGTGTAATCCCTACTTGATCTAGGTTGGGTGCATGTTCATGGTAAGACTGAAGAAATTGGTCAAATTAAGAAAAATGTTGAGAACATCAACTTGTTTTCAGCTTCTGTTTGGATACTAAAAGCATTCCAGTCTGGCCTCTGCCCGATACGACCCGGAGCTGTCCATAAGTGAACTATTGATCTGCATTGACGTCTGCGCTCAATCAATGATCTCGACCTCAAAATCCTCCAAGTGGAGAGGAGAAATTGACATAAATGTATTAGTAGCGATATTCTAAATCAGAGTTTGGCCTGAGAAATGGGATAGAAATCGACAATTGGGCAAAGACCATGGACGCCTCCCAAAAAGAGATGGCTACATGTAACAAAATTAGATATTGCACAAAGAGAGGAGGGTGAAATTAAAGGCAAGCCACAGGTAGGCAGACATCTGCCACCCTTTAATAAATAGCACAGCATAAATGTGTCAGTGGCTGTTTTAAAAAACAGAGGAGGTGGAGAGAGCACTGATAACTAAGAAGAAATGAATGTAACGGTAAATGACATGTCCAAAGGTATGTGGACACTTGTATGTGGTTTTACAACCCCTTATCACGGCAGGCCGTGACCAACAAATCCAGGAATTTCAACAGAAAGGCCGATGAAACCACATTGTAGTTTTATGGTTGTGGCATGTGACAGTTATCCTAAACCTAATTATGTGGTTTTGTTGACTAAACTCGAGACCAATAGATTGCATTTTGTGACTTTTTCACGTACTGCCGTGAGACTGTGTCAGGTGTTAATCAAGTACGTAAGTTACTTAACATAAGTAAGGTAAAATAAGTGATAACTGACACTGTTTCACTCGGGATACAAACGTCTGTCCCTCGTCCCTGAGTGGACTTTCTTGTCAGTAGCTCGGACCATTCAATAATGACGCTTATGGGTTTACATTGGAGTTAGTTGAAAGCCTGATGCATCTCATACAGACGGTAAAGGGTATCAGACACCGAGGGAAACTGACTAAATGTCAATATTTGAACAAGAACAAAATTGTCTAAAATATTTTATGGTGCATAACATTTACCTTCATCGTAACTAAGGGGCCCAGACCCAAAAGTGAAAAACAGCCCCAGACCAAAAAAACTGAATATATATATATATATATATATATATATATATATATATATCAACACCCTAAACATATGGCATCAATTGAATAGAGAATGTTATGGAAGAAAGAAAGGAAGAAAGAAATTGAGAGAAACTGACAGCTTGGCGGATTATTGATATCTCGTCAGAAAAATTACATAACAGTATTGGTAACAATATTTGTATTTTACCCTCTTGTCATTGCTAATAGGACTGGATTGATGCTGTGTGAGCAGAGATTGACTCACAAGCCCCATGGTTCAGTTCTTTAATTCCATTCAGTGTGTAACAATCAGTATTTCACATTTACATTACACATTTACGCCTGTGTTACAACTGTGGCTGTGACCCTGAGCAGCTTACAGTAAGGAAAACTCTATAAAGATCCATGTCCTCACGTCAACAAAGGACAAAGGACCACATTTAGATTAACCTAAATCAAGTCAAATCAATTCATAAAACTCCAAATCACAAATTTGCCACCAATGGCTTTACAGTGAGGACAGCTTACAACACCCTCTATCAATAGACCCTGTTAACAGGTTCAAACTACATGTACAAGTGTTGCTGTTACGGCGCCCTACAGTCGTAGTATTTCCGCTTGAAAGGCTGAGAGATAGGGATGAACATCACTGGTGCACCCAGAGGAACTGTATCGTACCGAGGCCTTCACTTCAACTCAGGATGTCTGACTCCTGGTGTAAAATCAAGACAAATAGCAGAAACCTAGATTACCAGGACCACGAAAATGAAAAAATTGACGAGATGATAGTCATCAACCTGCCAATCATCTCCTCCATCGACGGATGCATTGACAAATCATCAAATACAGATGCTTTGTCAGTGCGTCTCTGATACTGATGTCTGTATGAGAAGCACCAGGCTTACAAACAACTCCAATGTGAACCCATCCACTTCATCATTATCCTCTCAAAGCAACTGACGTAGTATAATCAGTGAGAAAGTCTGCGCGGTAGGGAGGAATAGTGGACTGACCAAACAAACAGGACATGAACACCAGTGACCGGTGTTCATGTCCTGTGTGAAACCAAACTTTGAGTTATTTTTACTGACAACGGTATGTCACCGAGTCACATGACTCTACATCCGTAGCTTAAGTTACGTAACAGACGCATTTATTTTAAGCTAACCCCTGATGCTAAACACAAGGTTACCCTTGTGTTAAAATGTCCACCACGTGCTTACCTTCTGTGTCAAGATACGACGCAAAAGGCAAAATATGACGAGTAAGGATTATGTATTATGTGAGTATGGAAGCCAGATGGAGAGCTTTACAGTAATATACCACAACAGAAATAAGATGTTTTATATCTGTAAAACAGAAGAGCTAGTGATATACAGTATATAAAATCTATCTATCACTCTATCTCTCTATCTATCTATCCATCCATCCTTCCTTACATTTTAATTTACCCCCTTTTTCCTGGGACACATGATATGAATGAGATTTTTTTCAATTAGTTTTTTAAATAACTGAAAATAAATTGGAGTAGGGTAAAAAAAGAAACGTGACGAGTGAACAAGACAATAACATCTCTATCCACTTCTGAATCCATTGATCCATCTCTGGCTCTACCCGGTCGCAGCTGAAGAAGATGAAACGGACGTGACGGGGATGATGAAGAGACAATAAAAGTGATGAAAAACACAACAGCAAAAAGCAGGAGGGAGGAGAGCGCTGCAGGCGGACATGAGACACTTTGTTTCTCCTGCCTGACGAGTTCATGACCGTTTACACACACACACACACACAAGGACACACATAAACATTACACACTCGTATTTGCATACACACGCTTGCTCAATATAATGTGCGCACACACACACACACTAGCAGGTATGGGATACACACAGACTCAGCATGCACTCAGAAGAGGAGACCGTGTATATGTCGGCACAGCTGCAGCCCAGGGTGGGGGGTCTGACACTGTACTGCCTCAGGGTAAGGACTCTAGTGCTGTGTGTGCGTGTGCGTGTGTGTGTGTGTGTTTGTGTAGTGTCTCTGTACCCGTTTGAAATGCTTAACACAGTATTGTGAGCATGTCCATCAATGTGCATGTGTCAGTGTGAGAGTGTGTGTGTGTGTGTGTGTGTGTGTGTATGAGGGTCCTGACCCCCATCAGTCTCACTCAGGACTCACTTAACAGCACCAGAGGGGGCCTCGAGCAACGCAAGCACCAGGGTTGGGGATGTGTGTGTGTGTGTGCTGTGTTGAGCAAGCAACAAACACAAACACACACGCCCAAAAACACAGAGCTCATTGTTACTCATAGTACTGTTGCTGGTACTGTTGGTTGACTCAGGTGCGGATTAAACCAGGAATTATGCTTCTGTAGAGGAATATGTAAATGACTTTGCGAACACACAGTACTCAGAGAAGGGTGTTATGGGTAGCTATAGGTTGCAAAGGCAATATATGGTGCGGAACTGCATGCCAAGCGAGCTGATTGGTTGATCCAACTTGATATTTTTTCTTTCAGAGTTTGGCCATACATAGTACTGCATAATACATATTACTGCATAATACATAGTACTGCATAGTACATATTACTGCATAATACATATTACTGCATAGTACATAGTACTGCATAGTACATATTACTGCATAATATATATTACTGCATAGTACATAGTACTGCATAGTACATATTACTGCATAATACATATTACTGCATAGTACCACCGGATGGGACCTTCTAGCAAAGATGAGGAAAATAAATTCCTCTTTGAATCTTTTAATCTTTTAATTCATTTTTAATACAAAGTCTTTCACATTTGTTTTATGATTTTCCTTTTGTTTACACCGTCACCGGAATGAAATGTGTGGTTTCTAAATGTGGTATAGCGCTACCTGGACACAGTGTGCAAAATGCCCTTGATTGACACTTGAGCCTGAAAGCCTCAATAGCTACATTTCAGCTAAAATCACTCCAATCAATTATTTTCACTTGCTATTGTCATTAAAATCCCTTTATTGACAAATATGAATAGTGAGTGTAAGGGACGAGGAGGTAGACAGGACCCCCTGATTGCCACCGGGTATTTCACACACTGCCTGGACAAGTATGTTATACCCCAAATCTATGAGTAAAACCACTAGTAAGACAGCTATTACGATTACTACTGCTTTTGTTACTGAGAATAATACTAATTTTGGTAGTACTTCTAATTCTTATGCTATTGGTACTACCACAAATCATCGAGCGCTACCTCTACTACTGTGACCTCTGTAGTTATTTCTGCTGGGGTTGCTGTTGCTACAGCTGTTGTTACCACTGTTACTACTCATGATCAGATTAACAAGGCAACCCGTTCTCACTCCCAACGAGTCAAGTACCGCAGCTTGGTCAGTGCCCCTCGGTGTCTGATACCGACGCACCGAGGCACCCTTTATGGTCCTCATGGTATTCACCAAGTTTTCAATTAACTCCAATGTAGAACCATCTGTGTCATTATTAGACGTCTCAACAACTGAAGTACTTTAAATAAGCGAGTAAACCTGCATTGGAGGGGAGGATAGACCGGTCAAGCAAACACATGGACTTTCAGCCAGGAGACTGTTGGGAAACCAAGTTTGACGTTGAGTTATTTTACCGTTTGGTTGTTGTTGCCTCATAACTGCCTCAAGTTTACTAAAGGCAGTTACATAACAAGCATAGTTATTTAACCTAAGAAATATTAATATAAAATGTAAATTTTAACCCAAACGACGATCTTTTCCTAAACCTAACTGAGGGGTTTTGTTGCTTACTTAAACCTAAAAAATAAACTAAAACCAATGTTGGAAGTTTAAAAGAGACGGTGTGCATGTAACGAGCGGAAACAAAAATAAACACTATGAGAAGCTGATGCTGGAGAGGTACCTAGAGCCTCATAGTTTGAAGCGTAGGTCCAATTACCAAGTGTCTGTATCTGACAAGTTTTGAGTGAGAATGTTTTGACTCGGGGATCCCCATCCCTACGCTTGGTTATTGTGTAAAGTGTTCCTGTACTGAAATATAAGGTTTGCAGTACGCCAAACCAAAATGTGGTTTGCAATATGTACCATGCTAGCATCAAACTGTATTTTGATACAGGGACCCTCTTCAAAAACAGGGCCCCAAGATTACCCAATAAAGCAGGGCCCACTTGAAGGCCTTTATCTTGATTTATGCTTTATTGCTGCATATTCCCAAACAAAGTTACAATTGGATTGGAAAAAACCTGTTGCTGTATTGAACCTGGAACTTTTGGGGGCCCCTAGGGGTCTTGCCCTTCTCCATGTCCCCTGGTAATATTCTCACCACCAGCCTACAGTATAACCACTGTGACTGCTACAAATGTATTTATCCTTCATTCAGCCACGAAGGTCCCATTGAGATACGAGATCTCTTCTTCTGTGAAGTCCATGGAGCATAGAAACAATTTCACAATACATAAGGGCAATACAAGGGACATAGTGAAAGAAGAGAGACGTACGCAGGCCATACCAGCTGAATCTATAACACATTACATCTGAGTCAAGGATCATGTAAAACAGCAACACGTTTCCTTCAGGGCAGTTTGTAAAAGACATTTAAAGGTATTCAAAGAAGGAAGTACTTCCAAAGTAATGATATTATGCAGCTCACTCCATGCCCAGGGTGCATAAAAGCGCTGAGTGCCCCCATTGGGACGTTTAAAAGAATCTGATTTGTAGATCTATCCAGTGCTGGTGTGAAAGGTTAAAAGGTTGGGGAGTTAAGTAAATACTTTACCGAACAATTTCATGGCAATGAATAGCAATATTTCCCTTTTTTCTCCACTGGTACAGAGAGGACCATTCTAAAGATTCATATAAAATGCATAATCAGTGCGTGAGGGTGCATTTGCTACAAAACGTAATGCAGCGTGATATTCAGAATCCACAATTTTTGAAGTAGGGATAAAGTTGCATTCATGTAACGCACATTGCCACAGTCTAAGAAAGATAGAAACTAGGGACCATCTCTTGCGATGACATCATACCAGCTGCGACGTGGGGGGCCAATTGACCGTACCCATCTTGGGCCGTACCCATCTTGGGCCGTACCCATCTTCCGACTCTTCATTCACTCCGTCATTTTGATCTCAACCATCAAACCATTCTCAAGGCAGTTCGTGAAATAGTGATAGGGGGATGGGTCAAACAACCATGAGAACCGTGCTCGAGGCCACGAGTCCCAAAGTTTTGTTGTGAAGTGACGCATTTGTGACGGTTTACCTAAACCCAACTAAGATTGTTTTGTTCCCTAAACCTAACATTCATTTTGTTGCGTAATATCGTCCCGAATGGCAGAAAAAAATGTGTTGCAGGCACAAAAAATGCATCCAAATAAAATGATTTACTTTGAAAGTTGTGCTGAGTGACAGACAAATGGAAAATTTGTGTCCATGTACACGAATCACCAGATATCAGTTTTGGGACTATTTCATGAACTGTTGTGGGACTGTGTTGCAACTACACACCCGTAAAGTTTCGTCACGTCAAACCTGGCCAGGGGGCGTGAGGATGCCAACGGACCATGACCATCTTCAAACTCAACCTTCAATGTGAACTACACACCTGTAAAGTGACTGCATCTGTCAGGGTTGTGACCAGGTGGCAACCTTCAGTTCTGCTGAGTGAAGCCAAGGTGGAAGTGTCTTAAAACTGCAGGGGGCGACTCCTCCAGTTGTAAAAAGAAGTCAGATTGTATAGAAGTCTATGAGAAAATGACTCTACATTCTAAAACCTGATAAAAAATGTACTAAGAGTATTATTATCAGATAAAATCTGTTTTAATTGGCCATTTACAAGAGCTTTAAATACTTTGGCTATAACAGACAGTCTGGACGGTAATCATTCAAGTCAGAAGAAAGGGAGAACCATGGCTGATTTCCAGGTACTGGTTATGAGGTTGGAGAATAGGCTCTAATTAAAAACAGAAGCAATTGGATCTGCAATAATACTCACCCAAAACGCTTTACAACAGAAGCACACTGAGACACTGGTGGTAGAGACTACCACAAGGGATTCACACACACTCACACACCAATGGCACAGGCTTCGCGGTTCAGTATCTTGACAAAGGACTGCAGGGGACAGACGTTGTGCCACCGACCTTCTGGTTAGAGGACGACCACTTATCACACATAGCCAAGAAAGTGGATTTAAAAGAGCTCCAAGCTACTGTAGATCGACATCAGCCATTTGTACGAAATAACCAGGTCCCTCTTAAAAACGCCTTGTTCATTCAAATGTTAAAATTGTCTGCAACACAGACAACTTGCACAGTGATCATCAACATCTTGAAAAGTATTTCCAACCTCAGAGAGAGTCTGTTTGTTAAACTAAGATCAAGTAGAGTGGATTTAACGAGATCTTTTTGGGTTGAACATGGCTGGTTGGAGTTTATTAACCAAACCATACAGAGTGAGTCACAAATGTCCAGTACTGCGACTGCGGCTGCTACTACTCATACTTGTGAAAGTTAGTGCAGCTCTGGGTTCAGTCTCTCAGACATTCTTCGGCCTGGATTCCATCCAGCCTTCACTGCACACAGTACGCGTGGTAATGTGATATTTCTCATTATACCAGGTAAAATAAGTCAAACAGACAGCACTGAAACACACTTTGTGAATGTGTGTGTGTGTGTGTGTGTGTGTGTGTGTGTGTGTGTGTGTGTGTGTGCGTGTGTGAGTTGTGTTTGTGCTGTTGTAGGCAAGTGGGTGTGTTCCAACAAGACAGGATATTCATTAATTTGGGAATAATTGATTATCGGCTTGTTACTTTTATTACTTGGTCTTCAAGGAAGTTTGTGTGTTCCTTGTTTTTATAAATTGTACCTATGAAAGCCATGATATTTGTAACGCCCCAAAAATATCTCTTCTATTTTCCTTCATGCTTCAATGACCTATGACCTCTTATGATTGTTTTCTTATATTAGTGGCGATTGATCTGTTTCTCATGTGGAGCTCGGTGGCAGTCTCTGTGGATAAGTGAGAGAAATGATGAGATGTAAAGTGTGAATTTCCACCCACAGGCCCCGCGGTGTCTGAGGGGAAAGAAAACACAGCAACGCTATAAAGAGTGTGAGAAAGAAACACTTCAGCACTCGGCCTGACACCCCGAAAGAGTGAAATAACAGCTCTTCTAGTTGGGAAATATTTCTCACGCTTCATTTAGAGGATTGATGCTGTTTTCAAACGGCTTCGCTTTCAAGGTCCCAAGCGTTTACAGCTCGGAGTTTCCAGCAAAAAGCCTGATCTCAGAGAAATAAGTGAAACAAACAGCAATCTTTCATCCAAGAGACCGCCGCTCGTTCGCCATGTGAACGAGAAGTCAACGTTGATTTATCTGTCACGTAACGTGCATGCTTCAGTAACTGCACTTTTCCTAAACCTAACGAAGCCGTTTTGTTCCCTAACTTAACTGAGTATACGTTATCTTTCCCTAAACCTAACTAAGTATCACACGATCTTTACTAAAAACTGTCTAGGCCACTCCCTCTCGCACATAGATCATTCAATAGTCAAACAGATCAGAGATCAGATACATGCTATTACCTCCCTATCATCGTGTTGAAACCACTGGAGTTGCTTCTCTCCCTATCTAAAACAACAAGGGGAAGAATGACTCATTTCCACACTGTACTTACTGACTTAGTCTGTTAGTTAGTTAGTAAAGACCACACGTGTTTCTTGGAGAGATTGATGCATTCACACCTTTTCACCTTTTCGTGAATTTGCAGAATGAATGCATGCTTTTAGAAACGTAATATTTAGGGGCATACCATTTAAAATCAAACTGGTCAGATGTGCCTGTGAATCTAATTTCTGTGACACAATTACAATAATCTGCGATTAATAATCTGTTGTGTGTGCGCTCGTCTGCCCTGTAAAAAGGTACCGTTCCTCCTGCATGTGATCCATTAATGGCTGCTGTCAAATTTATCAAACGTATATATGAGTAGTCAGGACAGGTTCATTTGATGCATCTACTTGTTTTATTACATAGTTGGACTTGGAGAGACTATCAAGCGATTCCAAGTTAGTAGGTGACGTCTTTAATCATTGGTGTTGATGTCTTTTTTTGATTTTGTTGAATCAAGTACTCAGTGATGACATTCATGCGTCTACAGACTCGAGTTGTTCTCATGGCAAAGGTCTTGTTTTTGGGTGCTTGTTTACTTCATTGACAGGTGTCTCAACCAGTCACTATCTACCTGATGGTGCTGCCCAGGTTCAGCACCCCGGAGAGTTCCTCAGCATTGTGTTCTTTTCCCTGATATCTCTCTCTCCATGCTGGTGAGCCTTTTTGGGATTAATTTGTTGGGAGAAGAAAATATTCTGGTTTGTCATCCTGAACTTCGGTACCTCCCTGTTACCGGGTGTTCAGACTAGGGATCTATTGATATGACTTTTCCAGTCCCAATACTGATACCTGGACTTCGGGTACCGAGTACCAATACAGAGTACTGATCCGATACCAGTGTTTAATAATAAGCTGTATGCCTCACTGTGTGGAAGAGGCAGGGATCATTATTTGGTCATACGACACCTTGTACAAACTAGTCTTTTTTCAGCACGCCCCCACCTTTAAGGCTCTGCTCTACATTGCATCCTTGATTTTCCGGTGAGGTCTTGCTGAAGTTTGCCTCACAGTTGAAAATGTAACACACCCGAAGGAGCTGCCCACAGCAAGCCCTTAACCTCCTGCTCTCCACACAGACCTGATACTCCCAAAAACACATTTACGTAACCAAAAGAACTCAATTTGACCCGCCGTTCTGCCAGTGAGTCGCTGTTTGTCTGCGTGTTGACAGGGATGTGTAGCTTTTGTGTCATGTTTGTGTGCTACCCCACATCTTTGTATGTCTGCGTGTCTGAACATCTTCATACACCAGGAACGAAGCAGAGCTAGTGACTGCTGCTGTGTGTGTGTGTGTGTGTGTGTGTGTGTGTGTGTGTGTGTGTGTGTGTGTGTGTGTGTGTGTGTGTGTGTGTGTGTGTGTGTGTGTTTGTGTGTGTGTGTGTGTGTGTGTGTGTGTGTGTGTGTGTGTGTGTGTGTGTGTGTGTGTGTGTGTGTGTGTGTGTGTGTGTGTGTGTGTGTGTGTGTGTGTGTGTACGTGTGTGTATTTGTATGTGTGTGTGTGTGTGTGTGTATGTGTGTGTGTATGAGAGTGTGTGTGTATTTGTATGTGTGTGTATGTGTGTATGTATGTGTGTGTGTATTTGT
>NW_022280364.1:12430-20609 GCF_004355925.1 Anarrhichthys ocellatus
GTGTGTGTGTGTATCAATCCAGGGTTCAATGAACTGAGAGAGGCAAATAGACAAATTCACAATTCAGATTCAGATTCTAATTTGGCTCAAATGACTTCAATCAATTATAGAACCGATTCTGCTCAGTGAAAGCAAAGTGTGGGGTCCACGAACAAACCCAATCTTTGACAAGTGGGAAAATTGTCCAGCTTAAAATGCAAAAACTGACTTTTGTAAAACCAACCTGCAGGAGCATACCAGTTTAAGGACCACCTTGAGGACCAGTTTAGGGACCAGTTTAAGGACCAGTTTAAGGACCAGTTTAAGGACCAGAACTTTCTGAGTCAATCAAATTATAACACAACAAAAACAAAACTACCTGACTTATATTGGAGCACAAAATCACACGCACAAAGTAAAATGCATTGTTATCTGGCCTACACTGTGGTAGCACTACCTGACCACAGAGACAGATATTAAACATAGAAACATGTTAACAAGGTATAGACAGCTCGGCCATAGCAACATGCAGGTGTAAGAAAGCATGGCTGCCTTAAAAAGGAACAGCGTGGAGAAGAGGGAACTTATTTGCCAAAACGTTCTGATAAGCATCCACATTTTATTTTGTCAGAAAATTTAAAAAATGGATAATCATACAGGGGGAAGTGAGAGACGATTGAATTCTAGCAGGACAGTTTGTCTCTTTTCTTTTTATTTATGTATTTTATCCTGATAATACCAATCAATTACTCAGCATGCATGTAAAATATTCAATATTTTGCTGATGTGATAGTTATTTTGTCTGACATTAAGGGGTTAAGGGATGGGAGGGGGTCGGTATTTTTGTTAAGTTTGTCTATTCAAACTCAAAAAAGTATTTTGGTTTCAAGAAAAACAACAATTGTGATGTTGGAGTTTCATTCAATATTTAGAGGTACATAAATGTACGTCATTATGCTCATGCTAATAAAGCTGAAGATAAAGATTTGAATTAGAATTTTTGAAAGTTTGTGTGTGTGTGTGTGTGTGAGAGAGAGAGAGAGAGAGAGAGAGAGAGAGGAGGGGAGGGGTTAGGGAGAGAGGCAGCACGGCGCCACCACTACAACATCCCCCCCAATCAGCGAGCCCCCTCTGCATGTGTTCCTGCTATCTAACTCAATAAGGATGGCAAATTGTGTGTGTGTGTGTGTGTGTGTGTGTGTGTGTGTGTGTGTGTGTGTGCGTGTGTGAGTGTGTGTGTGTGCACGCATAGCCTTGATATGAGAGCATAAGGAAAATCTGTCCAATGGAATATTAAAAAATTCAAAATGTCTTGTAAGAACTGTCAACATTGAAATAGCAGAGTTGACGATAGCCGTCATATTTAAAAAATAAAGTATTCATACACAAACAATAATATTTAGCAAATAATCCAGCACCTCCTTTTCTTTTTTTATATACTTTAATTTTAAGTGTAATTCATTTTCCAAAAAAGAGACAAAACGTGCAATAAAAACAGTTAAAGTTGAATTTGACTGATAACATTTTTTTCTATATAGCAATAATATTGTAATGGTGAATTATTTTGGCCACAATAATCATGTAGTGAAAATCGGGAAAAAAATGATGTCAAACATTATTATCAATATTATTTTAGTTTAACTCAACATTTTTAAAGGCTCATCGTTCAGCAAGCCAGGACCCAGCTTGGGTCAAAAAAGGCCAAAGTCACTTCTGTGAACGAGGATCACGCATATGGCATCATCTGTGTCCATGCAGACAGACAACTCTAAACACATACATGTATAAATAGACTTAAACACACGTATGCAATTGCAGACATCTGATTGGTTCTGAGAGAACTGTAACTGCATATCCCATAATTGTCTGGAGTCCATCATTATTTACTCAGTTTTTATGACTTAAATCAGCTTTTATTCATCTCCAGTCACAACAAACACATCACGTGTAAATTGAGTATGAATTGAAGTTGTACTCAATGTACTCTGGCTAATGTGGTTAATAACTTTAGTAATGTATAAAAATAACAATAATTATTAGTATTAGTGGTATTAGTATTATCATCAATAATAATAATATTTGTGAGTTTGTCAAAAAAACAAGGTTCACTTACTTGCTTTGACATTCAACTGCATCTTTATTCTTCAAATATTATTTTCTTATATTATTATATTTTATCCTTTTATGCTCACAGAGATAATACACTAAATGAATTCATGTGAAACAGCCTGAAGAGACTTTGTTCACTTAGTTCTCAGGTCATAAAGAATTTTCCACATATGACTTAATTACCTTAATAAGCAATACAAAAATGTTATTCCATAATACAATAATAATTTGTTGTACATTTGTAATTCACTGTGTTTATAGTAGGTATGAACTTTGTATTTGTATTACAATTGATATTTTCATCATATTTATATAATAACAATTTTTTTATTTCCATGTTCCAAGGCTCTTCTATGCCACTATTTGCTTTCATTCATATTTTAATAATTTATAATTAGTAATTTAATTTATTTCATAATGAGTGGAATTAATTTTAGTGTTTCAATTAATTATCTATGTTTTTGTTAGGATACCACAATCATTTCTTATTATTTTAAATTGTCATTCATTTTTAATTATGTTTTCTACGTAATGAATTTGTGTGTGAGCAGGTTGGGAATCAAACCTGTGGTATTTCAGTTACAGGACAGCCGTAACCACAACAAATGTGTGTGTGTGTGTGTGTGTGTGTGTGTGTGTGTGTATGTGTGTGTGTGTGTGTGTGTGTGTGTGTGTGAAGCTGAAACACACATAGCATCAAATAGAGAGAGAGAGAGTTACTGTCGTTAGATTGACCCCCCACCCCCTTCTCTCTCTCCACTCTCCCTCTGTCTCTTTGTGCTACAGGGATGGAAATCAAACTCCCCCCTCCGCCATTCTCTCTGCCCCCGCCATTGGTTAATCGGCCACTTTTCCGCGACCTGATTGGTTAGCTGGAACTCTCTCTCTCTCTCTCTCTCTCTCTCTCTCTCTCTCTCTCTCTCTCTCTCGGTCCACCCCTTTCCCTTTCACTCCCTCTCTCTCTCTCTATATATATATATATATTTCCGTCCAATCATTGTCTCGGCTATCAATCAGCTCTGACAGAATGTGGGGCCCACATGAAAAGAGGAGCGAGCGAGCGAGCGAGAAGCATCAGCAGCTGTTAACCTCTCTCTCTCTCTCTCTCTCTCTCTTTGTGTTTTTTTTCTGTTCAGAGAGAAGGTGGAGTGACGGCGGGGTGGGCATTAATCAAACTAACCCCCTGGAACGCCTTCCACACACACACACACAAGCACATAGGAGTTCACAAGTACACCCCTACACATGAGGTGACCACACGCACACAGACTGCAAATACACACATCCTCTTCATGGACAGATGCTCTCTCTCTCCCTCTCTCTCTCTCTCTCTCTCTCTCTCTCTCTCTCCCTCTCTCCCTTTCTCTCTCTCTCTCTCTCTCTCTCTCTCCCTCTCTGAGCTCAGCTGGTGGTAGAAGTGTATTCAATTCCCTGTAGAAGAAGATGGCAGCTGGCGGAGCTCTGATTGCGTGTGTGTGTGTGTGTGTGTGTGTCAGTGGACATGGATCTGGTCTGGCTAGGTACCACCTGACACAGACGTACACAGACGTACACAGACGTACACACACACACACACACACATAGATAAATGTGACACTAACATGACGCGTGGAGCCGTGAAAGTGCTGCAGCCGCGGGTGTCGCACTACCCCGCCGCGCTCGGCATTGTGGGAAAGTTGGCTACATGAAGGGGCTGGGGGGGTGTTTGAGAGCGAGGAGGAGAGAAAAAAAGGGAAAGAAAGAGGGAGAAAATGAGGAGAAGTCAAATTAAACCAGTGGAGTGAATGGACACAGTGAAGGATCTTATAAAGAAACATCTTTCAGGTGACATCACGCCATTTTGGAGGTCTTCTGCTTGTTGAGAAACAATGGCTGCAAACGGTTGATTGTTGGCTTCAAATGGAACTCATTGTGTTTTTTTGATATGCTGTGAGTGCACAATATGTTTGGTAGCGTTTAAACTGATGAGAAAGTTGTTGCCGTAAAGATGTGTTCAGACTGAATGTCAAGCACGCTTTCACCTTACTTTGGTCACACATTTAAAGAGGTTATTATGAGTTTGTGTTCATTCACGGTACAACTGCACAACTGTTGGCTGACAGCTGAAACTCATCAGGAACTCTAATTGTTCTCAAACATTTTCAACTCCATTTTTGCCGCGAATTTCAGTGGACTTCACATTTTCCTTTTAATGTTGTATGTTTCATGTCTCAAATTCCCTTTTTGTTTATTTATCAAGGGTAACTATGGGCTGAGAAACACTTTCAAAATAAAAGAAGTCATGATATTAATTAAAGATAACAGGAAACGTAGAGTGTTCGATTCCCTGAAATCTCAGAAATATCCCCAAATAATTAATGGCAGAATTCATAGATACAAAAATCAAAACAAAAACCTACAACAATGAAGAAACCTGACATATGTATGTGCCCAAATGACTGAGAACTTAAAATCTCTTGTGAACAACACACTAACTGTTCATTATTTAAAAAAGAAGTAATTCAAGAGTTGAGCCTAAGAATTTGACATTATTTTGTGTCTTGCATGAAGACAAAATGTATCACTTTGGTTCAATCAACCTTCCCACCTTCCATACATGAGCTATACTGTATGTACCATAGAAACAGAAGAGCAGTAGAAAGGTTTTACGTGGTCATTTGACTAGTACAAAAGAAATGAGCAGTGAGGGAGACGGATATCAGTCTCAATACTAATGAATCCACACAGAATGATTCACAAATGTATTTTGGGAGTTATATATGAAAGTGCTTTGTGTTTCAGGAGTGCGTGGATAATGTAAAGGTTTACTCATTTTCTCTGGCTCCGTGCTGCTCCACTGCTGGTTTTGGCCGTTACTGCAGTTCCTCACCACAGTGAGACCATGACTTAAGCTTCTGATACTCTTTCTCATATCGGCTTGCTGTGCTCAGTACCATTGGTCCACTTCTAAATATCAAACACTGCCATCCAGTCACAACTTGAGATGGAAGTCGGAGACGATGGGATTGGACAGCCTTGCGTAGGGCTTGTGATGCACTGCGGTGACGACATGTCACTTCCTGGTTGTGTAAAGCTTCAGGTTTGTTTCTCCGATCGCTCATCAATGCCATCAATGTTAACGCTCAAAACAACCACAATCTGCTGCCGGTCACTGAATGAAAACTTATCAGCCCGGATAGTGACATGTTAATGGATTAGCTTCTTGTAACGCTGACAACGATAGGGCAGAGGGCAGCAGCTAAGCTTGTGAATGAGGCACAGAGAGTTTGAGTGCCTTCGGTTGTGCGTCTGGCGCTTGGACCTTAATTACTGCTCGTAGGTCGAGTTCAGCTCTAAAGCAGAGCGGTTGATGCTTCTTCTTCTTCTTCTCATCTTCCTCTTCTCTTTGTCCTTCTAAATGTCCAGCTTGCACATTTGATTGTAATCTATTCCTGTCATTTTAGAGAACTTTTAGAGAACTGTGACTGGTGCAAAACAATTGACGGTGAAGGAGCGACGCTAGTGTTTCACAAGTAGAAAAGATTGGAGAGACGTTTGCCAAACATCTAATCTTGTGTACAGACAACTGTGTGTTTCTTATCATGTTAATTCTCTCGTGACTCCTCTGAGGGGGGTCCCAGCCCCAGGACCGAGCACCTCATGGTTTATAGTCAGCACAACAAAACGCTCGCCCACACAAACAACACTAGACAAACACACAAAGTGACAGGATGTGATCACACACAGACATAGTGAGGGAGTACAGTCATTCATGTATGTAGACACACCCATATGCAAAACGATTGTATACACACACACTCACAGTACACACAGACACGAGGCCACCAGTTTAATTAGCCCGTAATTCCCCATGATGCAGAGAAACAGTGTCTGCTCCCTCAGCGGTGCAACTGCTCGGCTGACATCATCCGGCAGAATCGTCCAAGATGAACCCAAGTATCCAAGTACCCAAGTATTCATGCAAATATGAAATGAAAGTAGTTTTTTATCTATATTATATTATACAGAATATCTACATGGCCATAAGTATGTTGACACCGAGGCATTACGTCCATTATGTGACTGCGACATCATGAGCATTAAGCTGCTGCCACAGTCAATCAGCCTCCACTCTTCTGGTTTCAGGCTTTCCACCAGTCTTTGTAAAGCTAGGCACACACCGTACAGATTACACCGTTGGTCATTTTTGGAATCGGTATGATTTTTCTGCCAGATCGGTCAACATGCTCTCACTACCAACTTGTCAAATACCAACACTTCAAACTATGGCGCTCTGCGTTCCCACTAGCGACGGTTTTTGACACGTCAGAGAAGGCGTGACACTTAGTGCTTGTTTCACTTGCAGTTTCCACTCGTTTCATGCATACAGTCTCTTTTCAAAACAAAAATTAAGATAGGTATACTTTTTTTTTTTTTACATTTTACTTGCACAACAAAACCAGGTTTATTTGGTGAGGTTCAGGAAAAGATTGTGATTTGGGTTAAAATAACATCGACTGTGTATAAGAAGTGGACGTCGTCATCGTGATGTCACCATTGGTTTGTCGACTGTCATTTTAAGGTCTCGAGTTCGCCGAGTTCGCCATCGCCATCTTGTATTACGGCCGTTGCCATGTGTTTTTTTTGCAACCGGTGAACGGAAGTTACCATATTTGGAATGCGGAGGAGTGACGTAGAGATACCGGATACATCTCTGCTAAGCCCGCCCTAAAGCGTACTCTGCTTCTTTACTCTAAATGGACCATGATTTACTAAATGAACGTCCTCGCGCATTAGGACTTAGGCTCCAACAATAAAAGTGTGTGTGCAATGTCAAAGCAGTTTTTCCTGCTTTTAAAAAAGCCCTATACTTAGTAAGCATTTACTTATTTTTCATATGCACAACAGCATCAGTGAAGCAGTCGTTGGCAATGAAAAAACAAAATGTATATATAAATATAATGCACAGGCACATTCATGCAGGAATTCAGAGACACACATACACTGTTTTTTTATTATACTGTCAATAGAAGCCATGGTGACAGTGATTGATGGGGGTGGGAGCTGCGGGGGCCAGTGGAATGACCTCTCCACCAATGAGAAGCTGGCCGTGTGACCTTTGGACCAATCACAGCACTTCCAGGTCAAATGTGACCGGAGGGCGAGCGCCAAGACCATCCGTCCATCTGGGAATGAATGGATGGAGGAGAAAATGGAGAGAGTGAACCTCTGCAGCTATGTCGAACACGTGGTCTGTGCACCGTCAACGGTCACTGCGAACTACAAATTCTAGAATCAGTCACTAAAGACAAGTCAGAACTCTTTAGACGATCACTGAAGAAGAGCTACTCGCTAAAATACAGGCCCCAGGAATGCCTGTGATCCTGGTGGTATTTTGGAAGGAAGTTTAGAAATTGAGCAGCCATAAGTTCAACACTGTCATATCAAAATGATTCAACCTCGTTCTGAGCATTGGACATGTCCCTGACATCTGGAGCAAAGGAATTAGTGATAACAGTTCCATCACTGGAGCTTAACTAACTTTAAAACATCAAAAGCCATCATTTTACACAATTACTGTATAAGTTGAATTCTGCATGCATATGCATAGACTGTGCATTTGGTGCTATAGAGACTGAGTCACAGGTTTGAATCCTCAGACTGCTTGTGACTAGGGCTTGTTGTTGCAGTGTGGTGCTGATTAACATTAGCTAGTCAGTGGGACACATAGATTCCATTCACACAATGGGTATCACATGGAGGAGTTGGTATCGGTATCACTTTAAGGGTACTGGTATTGGTACAGGTAGCATAATTGTATTAACAATGTCCAGTCCTTATTGTAACTGTCACTGAATAACTAACTGCCAGCATTTGATGCTCCTGAGCAAGGCACTTCAACTACAAACTGCTCAACAACGACCAGTTGTATGTATGAATGTACATAGATGTGTGACAGACAAAAACTTTAACGTTACTGTGAGTGAGTGTGTGTGCGTTGGTGGAAAAGTTAGCTCCGCCATACAGCCATGTGTTAAACATTACAACCAATCAGGGGTGTTACGCACACACACACACACACACACACACACACACACACACACACACACAC
>NW_022280364.1:20619-49016 GCF_004355925.1 Anarrhichthys ocellatus
CACACACACACACACACACACACACACACACACACACACACACACACACACACACACACACACACACAGGTCTGTTTATTTACAGCTAGTGTCAGGTGTTTGAGATTGATTATAAATGAACACTGGCTCATGATTAGCTTGACCATGATGGTGTGTGTGTGTGTGTGTGTGCGTGTGTGTGAGTGTGTGATATATGCCTCTAAAAGAGTTGTATGTTGATGATGGGCTCTACATTTGTGCTGGGAATAATGACTTACTGTGTGTGTATGAGAGAGTGTGTGAGTGTGTGTGTGTGTGTGTGTGTGTATAATGTGTGTGTGTGTAATATTACACAAGAAGAGATGCAGACCTCATCCTTTAACAAGTGGTTGCAATTAGATGTGTTTTGCTCATAAATTACACACTCTCACACACATATGCACACATACACACATACAAGACCACGAATGGCAGAAGTCAATCAGGTTACCCCACACACACACACTAACACACGCCCACACACATCTCACATATCATCATCATCATCATCATCATCATCATCATCATTTGGACCTGCTCAGCTTACCGTTTGTTTCTGTGTAGTTAGTTTATAATGTTCTTATGCATAAAAATAAGTTATTAATTTGTAACTTTGTTAGGAAAAGCCTAGTGTAAATAAAGTTATCTTCATTACACATGATCATCATCATCATCATCATCCTTTCACTTCATCAGGATGACATGTTGCAGGCTGTATACAGGTGGATGTTGCCCTGCATAGAAAACGCCTTTGTTCATGTAAAATAACAGCGGCTGTCGTTAAAGGAGCAGTTCAACATTTTGGGAAAAGATCCATATCAGTCCTCCGTCTATGTGTTAATTCTTGACCAACATTCTGTATTTTTCATCTTGTCAATTTGGCCACTGTAGTTTATTTTGACTCCATCCCACATACACACATCCCACTGCTGTCGCAAAAATCTGTAATAATCTGCAGTTGGAAAAATGTCCCCATTGAATGCAATATTCCACGTTTGAGTGACAACGGCCAGCAGTTTTAGGAACAAATCAAAGTATACAACATAAAGTATGGTCAGTGAGCACAGGTTTTGGTTTTAATCTCTGTACAGACCATAGACTGTATAAGAAGTGGACGTAGTCATCGTGACTTCATTGGGTTGGGCAACCGGAGGCACACGGCAGACGACCAGGGCGAGGCCGCCGCACCGCACTTGGTTTTGAGGTTCCGAGGACTGTGGACTGCCGTTATGAGGCCTCAAGTTCGGCGATGTCGCCGACGCCATCTTGGAATACAGTCGTCGCCATCTTGGCTTTTTTTGCATCCAATGAACGTAAGTTACCCCACTTGGAATGCGGAGGAGTGACGTAGATACACCATTTACGAATCTTGTCACAGTAAGTTCACCCTAAAGCATCCCCTGCTTTATGGTCTGTTTGACTCTAAATGGACCATAAGTTACTAAATGAACATCATGCTGTAGTGAAGAAAACTAGAAACTAGAGATTGAGACCATAAACTCATGTTTACAATGTTTACTGAGGTAATAAATCAAGAGAGAAGTAGAGTCATTTTCTCATAGACTTATATACAATCTGACTTCTTTTTGCAACCGGAGGAGTCGCCCCCTGCTGGTCAGTAGAGAGAGTGCACGTTTTAAAACACTTCTACATTGGCTTCACTGGGCAGAACCACAGGTTGCTGCCTGGAAACCATGAGAAAAGGATTTTGCTGTAATGTTAGCAGATGTTTTTAGGGTCAGGGTTCAGGGCATGAACTTCTCTCACTCAGATGCGTGACTCCACTTGAGTTGCTAGAATACATTTAGTCGTGCTGCTGCTTTAAGTTGCCACAAACTTTAGACAAACTGTACCGATGGACAGCGGTTTGCTCAAGGTCGGAACGCTGACGACAACTCTCGCATCACGTTTATTCTGATCGACGGGAGCTCAGGGAAGTGGTGGCGGTTCCATACCGTGATTACCCAAGTTAAAGTGATAATCGATTTTCATTGTCAAACAGTGTCTTAAACCATTAATTCAAATGAAATGATAAAATCGATTTATCGCCCAGCTCTAGTTGTCGTTGGCACACATGTTCACAAAATAGCCTGTTTTCACACGTCTTCACTATTTATCTTCTTTCCTTGGTGCAACAACAACTTTGGTACAAATTGTTCAGATGGATAAAAAAAACAAAGGTGTGTTCACCCAGGAGACCGCTGTTTGAGTCCCGTGTGAAACGAAAAGTCAGCTCAGATTGTTTTTGGCACGTAACTTCCGTAGTAATTTTAAGCCAAACCACGATCTTCTGAAATCTAATTAAGTCTTGTCGCTTAAACCTAAATGAGTGGTTGTCTAGGGGAGATGGAACTTTCTTTTCCATGTAACGGGTGGAAATTGGCATGTGTTGCTGAACTTTCGTTGGAAAACGCACAAAAAAGTAACTTTTTCGTAAGATATCATACAAACCATTGTTCTTATCTCAACATAAACCTCACTTCTTCTGCACAATAAGACACTATTGAGGGGAATTAAATTAAAGAAACAATTTGACATTTTACTCTCTGCTTGTCTGTGCTGCTCAGGAACAACAGTGCAACTAACACACACACACACACACACACACACACACACACACACACCAGACTCAACTGTGAGGCGGCGTGGCTCCCACACACTCCACCCAGCTGCCATCACATGTCAGTCAAAGTCTTCCATGACCAATCACAGAGGCCTGTCACTCCCCCCCTTTGTCCTGGACACCCTTTGGTCACTTTAGACACACAGAACTGACAGCCATTCAGACGACAGTGTGTGTGTGTGTGTGTGTGTGTGTGTGTGTGTGTGTGTGACATAGAGTGGTCACCGTTGGATCAAAGCTTACAAAAGCATCGCGGTTGTCTCGACAACACATAGCTACATCGTGGTAACACACATTCATTTTTACCAGTTTTCCATAAACCACTCTCCCTACCTCAGCGTACACACACCAACACACACACACTAAGAGAGAGACTATCCTTTACACTCAGTTTTACTTTCTTTTTTTTGCATCCACAGAATTTAGACAGTGGTTTATGAGGGACACGCCTCCATGTTGGAAGAACCACAACTTTGAGAAGCCATCGGCCCCTTCTCACTGTAGTCGTGTGTTGTCGTGGTCAGATGAAATAAAGAATGGTGTGATTTGAAGCATCAGAGAAGATTTCTGGTTTATAGAAAACGGCCTTTAAAGAGATGTTTTGTAAAATGATATACATTTTGAACATTACACGTAAAAATGTACTAATAGATTTAACCATGAAACTTCTCCAGTTCATTACTTACATTAAGACAATAATTTGCATGTATTTTTCTGAAATGTTATGTTCATATATGCAAATGAGGCCTTATGTAATTGCAACTATTGACAAATTTAGGAGAAATATACAGACGGAAATAGACAAAGTAGTAAATTATAGGTACATCTAATCTAATCTAAATGTGTATTTTGGATGTTTCTTTGCACTAGTCTGAGGGAAGACATGGTATGGAAGCAAAATAGCCCCAACATCTATAAATTGTCTAAAATGTTTTTGCCTGTATAGTGTTTCATCTTAATCATTAAAGTTAAACTTGTAGCAAAGCCAAAAAGAGTTGTGATCGTAGTTTCATGTCTGAAAAACAAACTAATAGAACAAATCATTCGATCAGAACACATCACCAACAGAAACAGCAGTTTGCTATTTTGTTGAACAAGTGAAATCCAAGCGGGAGTGATTGAAGCATTATCACTGTGTCCTATCATCTAGAATACCAACTTATTAATATAGTTATTATATATAATATATGTATTTACTGTGGTCCTGTGCTAAATGTATAGGTCATATAATAGACACCCTGCAGTATATGTTTGGTAGAACAGTCCTTGAGACGTGCACAGACAGGGACTAGTGACTGTTTGGCTGTAGACTGGTTTTCTGCACCACCCAGTGGTTCAAAGGAGGAGGTGCATAAATGGCACAGTTGCACCATCGTTACTGTAGTTTTTACAATAAGTAAGTGTTTCTGTTGGGAGACAAATGTCAGTGTTCTGGTAGAAGAGTTGATCCTGAGGTGTGTATCAAGTGTTCCGGGTTGCATTGATGCATTTTGGTTGCGGGATTAACTGTTGTGCTGCGCTGCATGCTGGTAAAGACAGTCTTTGAAAAAGTGAACTCAGTATAGGACAGCTGCAGAAACACTGTCGCTCGTTAACGATGACCTGAGAAACAGGAATGTAGAAATGCTACAGACTCCCCGACGCTGCTTTTTCTTTGTTTTGTAGGTGTTGATGTGGCAGAATGCGGTACAATATTTACAGTTATTCTGTGTTATGTTGTGTTTTGAACATAAAATGAACGGTTTTGACAATAGTATGTGCAAAATGAAGTGTAAATACTTTGGCAGCTGAGTTTGAATGAGATTACTGTACAGATTGTATTATCACTGATCAAACAGGAGATCATTTGACCAGCAATGAAGAGGTTAAAGAAAGCAATTGAACTAATTAAACTACAGGAAGGGCAAAATATGAATTTCAATAGTAACAAATGTGACTTTAATTTGACCACAAACAAATATATATGTATATATATATATGTATATATACATATATACAATTATATATTTTGAAATGTTGCTCAGGTTATGAAGAATCGAGCAACGGAACAACGCAGAGAAGAAACCACAGAATCTCCAAAGAAAGAAATGTTTTACATCTGAAATTCGCACTCGCTGAACATCATCCATAACTATCATTTTTTTTGTTCCATCAGTACTAAACACTGGCCATGATTTTTCAATTTAGAAGAACCCTCAGGTGGAGCTGTGGCGTTTGGTTTAGGAGTGAGAGACTACCCTGCTCTCTGGCCCCGCCTTGCCTCTCCTCTGTTTTCGCTAACATGTCTCGGTGTGTTTACCTTCACGCCGGATAAATGGCTTTTCTGTCGCTATAATTGCGCCATGCGTGTTTTTTCTGGTTTTGTGTTTCTCCAATCAGAGCTCTGAGATCCTGCATGGAACCCTGTTTGTTTTTTCAGGCCCAGGCGCATCATTTATAATGTGTGTGTGTGTGTGTGTGTGACCCATTTTTTGCTGTCTCATGGATCTAAAATGTCCCACCAAGTACAGCAGATTCTAAAGAATTACGAGGATTTTACGGCCTCATACATACAGTTAGAATTACACCAGATGTACAGGTTGAAGGTACAGTGTGAGATCAAGTTTAAAGACTTCACGCCAGATTGTGTCCTGAAATTTAATTTCGGGGGGAAGTCCAGATTACAGTGTGGAGTTGTGTACAGCTTGTACAGTTGTAATATTGAGTGATTCATGGTGTAGAACACAGATGGCCAGATGGTGGCATAAGAGGCCCCTCGGTTCGCTCCGGCAGACCTGGGTTATATTTATTTAGATTTTAGATTTATTTGAGAAGGAGGCGCATGGCCCAGCAGTACAAAGGCCATGTGTTGTGTTTCTCTTTCCACCGCTGTTTGAGGGATGACGGGAGTCCGGCAATGAGGCCCGAGTCTGGCCCGCTCGGCTGTAAGAGTGAACAAACACCAGGTAGAATCTGGTATAGACCAGATCTGACCCGACACCAACAGGGAGTCATCCATGGAGGTTTTGTGAAAGTGATATACAGTACAGGATGTGAAGCTCTCTCCATCTGTTAAACCTCCCTGAGGTCACTGGAGTTCATAGTTCATAGAGGGGCTTTTTGTTAGATACAGTTACTGGTCCGAGGATAGACAGCCCATAAAACGGCAAATTGGCATTTTTTACCCTTTGGTTTTTATAGAGATTAAACAAACAAGCTATCATGTTTTAATTGGTGAGCTGGTAGGCCAGCACCAGACTAGCTGTTTACCATTGTTTCCAGTCTTTATGCTAAGCTAAGCTAACCGTCCGATGGCTCCAGCTACATGTCCACCAGACAAACACGAGGTCTGGCATCAATCTTCTCATCTCACTCTCTGTAAAAAACGTAACACAGCTCATTTGCCAGAATGTCTAACTATTCCTTTGTTTTTTTTCCCGTGAGTACACCTTGGTGGTCTCTCGGGGTTTTCAGATTTGTCTGGGGCCTCTGAGTCTCTCTGGATCTCTGGAGGGTTGCCGAGGCCACAGCCGGCGGCTGTTGTTGGCAGTGACTCTCCTGCTGTCACTTGACTCCTCATGGTGTCGGTGCCTTGGTGTTTTGAAGGTGCTAATTCATTTTTACAGCCAGGCGTCCAGCTGGAGCCCGCTGTAGAAAAAGAACACAATTACATTTCCACATCACATTAAAGGTGACGGTTTGCAGGCACGACGTTTTGGCCACGCAGAGACAAGCCCATTAATGGAAAGCTATAACGTCACTGCAAAGTTACACCACAGAGTCAATGAAGCTTGTGTCATGCTACAAGACAGTATACAACATCACGGAAACAGAGACAGAACAATCCCTCACAAGAGTTCCTAGAGCTCAATCAGCCGTGACACACACGGCCAGCACACTTACTCAATTCCTGGGTGACACATCGATTAAATGTATCCACGTGACCGAGCAACAGTTAGAGTCAGTGACGTACTTTACTCCAGCCAAAAAGACGACTATTGGTGTGGGGGAGGGGAGGTGGACGGGTCCAACAAACAGGACTTTAAACCAGAAACCACGCAGTGGTTTTGTTGCCTAAACTCGGAAAACGAGTTGTTCTGAGCAGTTGTTCATGAGTTACTTTTCTTTTGGTTCCAGGAGTCACATGTTGTCCTCTTTTGGTAGATGCTAACCCACATCTCTATTCCCTGGGCTAGATAATAGGTACCGTACCAGTCTGTCATCTGAATGCAGAGGGAACAAACTGTTAACCCTCCATCTAAGACAGCGAGCACATAAATCCCCAAATCTACAGATTTACATCTTTAAGAAGAATCCCAGTGCACAGGGGCAACATCTGATCATACAGAGTTTTGCCTGTAAAGGTGGCTTTTTTTTCTTGGATAGTTTACCATTTTTCACTTAAAATCAAAGTGCAACCAGCCAGTAAACAGTGAGGTAATTCAATCACTTTATTTATGCTCCAGAAAAAGAATGACTCTCTTTGCTGTATGCTAATCCACCCCCCAGCCAATGGCAGTGTGTGTCTCTGCAGATGACTGGCAATCTCTCTCTCTCTCTCTCTCTCTCTCTCTCTCTCTCTCTCTCTCTCTGTCTGTCTCTCATGTAAGTGCCTGGTCTCTTTACCATTTTCATCCCTCCCACTTCTCTCTCTCTCTCTTCCTCCGTCGACCTCTCTCTCCCCTTTTCTCGCCCTGCCCACATTCAGTGACATCACAACTTTATTACCCAATCACTGCGGAGGCCAATCTATCACTGTCAAAGCCCTGGCCAATCAGCTGCTGTATGCTAATCCACCCCCCAGCCAATGGCAGTGTGTGTCTCTGATAGTGCAACATATAAACCAGGCAGGCAGTGAATCAGGACACATCAGGACTGAGAGAAATGACTCCTCAATGAGAGAACTTAACCACATGACCCTTATCCAACTCACACACACACACACACACCTATACACGCACACACATGCACACACAAATCGAACGGCAAATAAAACAGTGAGTCATTTTAAACAGGACACGCCAGCTGACCCACAGAAAGCAGAATGCCCCCTCTGTGTTCCTACACCTGATCTGATGAAAGCCAGACCATCTAAGAGATGATGATGATGATGATGATGATGATGATGACCTATTTATTTCTGTTGAGTCAGCACCAATTTAAAAGCCATTCATTTCACTACAGCCCTACCACTCTTTTTTTCTCAGCATATATTTTTGATTTTTCTGCAGGCCTCTGTCTCTCATCTCAGTTACAGAACTTCCAAAATTGTTACAAAACTTGCTCTACACAGCAACAAGAGAGGTGACCGCTAATTAAAGGGCCAGCGTACAGCATTTAGGCATGTAGTTTATTTATACCTCTCCCACAGGTCTCTCCCTCTTTTCTCCCCGTTAAAGGTTTTTTTTGGGGGGAGTTTTTCCTGTTCTGATGTGAGGGTTCCGGGTCAGAGGATGCCGTATGTGTACAGATTGTGAAGACTTCTGAGGCTATTTTGTGATTTTGGGCTATACAAAAATAAATTGAATTGAATTGAACACCTTAAGTCCTTTATGTTTCTTCTTCATCATCTTCTTCCTGTTTATTATTATTATTTAGTTATTAGAACAAGTTCACTCAAACAAATTACAACTTTGAATATCTACCCAAGAGAGGATTTTCTGAACTCTAAACTATGTTGATAAATAATAATCCTGTTAGTCACATTCTTTGTTTGCTCAAACATAAGGTCCTTAGTTTGGACAGTAATTAATTACAATTTTGAAGTACTTATTTTTTACTTGTGTATTTACATTTCATGTTACTTTATACTTCTAGTCCAATTCACCTCAAAGGCAAATATTGTACTTTTTACTCCACTACTTTGAAGATTCAGATAATAAAAGAAAATATAATCAACTTTCCAACAATGCTTTATCATAGGCCTACTATGGTTATTTTAGTTGCTGACGTACATATTTCTAGCTGATCACAACGAGTCAAAACAGGCACGAGCAGGATTCGATACCACGCAATTAGGGTGCATTTCAGGTTATTCAAAGAAATATTTGCACTACTGTTTAGTTAGTTAGTTAATTTAATATTATCAATTTCATTGTATATATTGTGAATATTTTTATACTAAATACTTTTTATTTTTACTCTGTTACTTTGATTGCTTTCGTGTACCATAAATCTGCTGTAGCGAACAAATTTCCCCTTCCGGGATTAATAAAGTATCGATCTATCTATCTATATTTTACATTGCACTATATTCCTTTTTTTTTTTTACAAAAAAACATCTGAAAAAACAGGAGTGAAGGAAAGTTTGCAAAACTCAATCAAATATGAAATAGCTCTTATTAATATAGCTCCCACAAGCGTCTGATGTAGCTATTGAATGGCACCACCAGAGGGCGACATTCACCGCCTGGCTTGCTCTCCTTGTAGCTCGTGATTCGAACTAATTCTTGGTTGTGAAAGCCAATCAGCGTTCAGTCTGTAACCACAAATCAACCAGGAAGTGTCCGCTGTGGCCAATCGGTGCTCGTATCGCATCTAAGAATCAACCAAGAATCGACCAATCGGCGTCTTCGAGCTCGCGAACACTCACGATGAATGACGAGAACGACCGAAGACGATTGTTTTCGTCTCTCCGACTTTTGGAAAGTTCTTACGGAGGATGAAGAGAACGGCCGTCGGATTCTTTTCGTCTTATCAACATTTCGAAAGTAAGTCAATCCTTTATAGCTGCTGTCAATACAAATGAATTGAGATATATCGATATTTGAATGAATGACTTTTACTAACGATGCAACGCGTCCTAACGTATAACGTCACCTGTCCCATCACTGTATTACATTATATTACAGATAGCGATACTTAGCTGGTCTAACGTTACTGATATTACGTTCGTGTTGAGTCACTTTAACGTTAACTGACAGAGTTAACAAACTAACCCGCTTGTTGATTACCGTAGCGAGCTAACGTTAAGTGGGACTGTCCGCCATTACTGTTATTTTACTTTTATTTTTATGTATTCATTCATTTACAATAAAGTAATGTTACATGCAGCATGACAAGACCTAAAATAAAATGAAACAGTACTCTTGTCTGTGAGTCGTAACCTTTACAATAACGTAACAACGTTACTGGACACCTGTTTGTAACGTTCATTTCACTACTACTCGATCACAATTCAGAGGGAAATATTGTGCTTTTTACTCCACTACGTGTAATTAATAACTTCAGTTACCTGTGAAGATCGAGGATACAAAAAATCTCAGTTTATAATATATATATATATATTGCATTGTAGATACATTGTTAAAGATTAAACTCCCTTGATTAGTTGATTGCTGCAACTGTCACACAATGGCTAGTATATGAGCATGCTTCATATACTCATATTTTATGCAGAGCATGTTTTCTGCATTGCTTCCATTAGTCAGTTTTGCATTCCAGCTGTAATCTGTTTTCATAGCATGATGGCTGGCTCAACACATGAAATGAAAATCTAAATGAAGAATCTATTTTACTAAAGCAAGCATACATAAGAGGGTGTGATCTATTGCTGTGTCATGCTGCTGCATCACAGTCCTGATCACATAGCAATTAATCACTCTTGTGTATTACTGCTTAAAGGTACAATGTGCGTAGCATTATGAGGGATATATTAGTAGAAATGAAATATAACATTCATAATGTTTTCATTAGTGTATTATCACTTAGTTCTTTTTTTATTAGTGTTTTCATTCACTTAGAATGAGCCCTTCATATCTACATTGATACATATGTAGGTATGAAGGGTCCGCCGTGTTGACAAAACAAACACTGGTTATAGAGAGAGCCTTTTTCACTTTAATGTTGACACGAATATATGCTCAGATATGTTTGTGAAAATGCAATGTGTTAAAAGTGTTATTATGGTACGGATGGCCTCTGAGCGAGCAAACTCAGCGGCTCACGTTACCACAGTCTTGGAAGAAGAGGAGTGAGCGGAGCGGTATTCAGCTGTTTGCAATCTGTTTATTAATATTGGCTGTTTTATGTTTTCCCAGGCTCAGCAGGCGTGGAAGGGCACTTGAAAAAAACATGTTGCAGCAGGGTATCCCAGCTTCAGATGCACCCTTAGCAGGACCAGAGAAGCTTCCTGCGGCTCTGCAGAAAGGGCCATCTCTGCAGTCTGGCAGTTTGGTTGAGCCCCACCTTTACCTCCTGCCACCAAACACTGCAGGAGAAGCAACTCTCAAGAAGAGACCGCCCGTCTCCTTCCCCTTCTTTTTCCCATCCGTGGGGCTTCCTACAGTGCCTGGACCTTCACAGGTGATGTTTTTCCACTCCCCCAACCCCAGTTTACCTTCAGCTGTTCCTTACAGTACTCAACAGCACAGGAAAAGAAAAGAAGAGATGGAGCAAAGTGGAACCGTCAAGAGAAAGTACGTGAAGAAGACAGACGTGATCCTTTGCAGAAAGTGCAACAAAGACAGAAAGCCACATCACACCTTCAGTACTTTGGGAGCTGGTACTGTCCAGAGTCTGACCCTCATTTGAAGAATGGAGGGCGATGCTGAAGAAGCGGGGTTACGGGGGAAAAAAAGCCAGGAGGTGAAAACCCTCCAACAACTTAATATGTTTGGAACTGTGTGTGTGTGTGTGTGTGTGTGTGTGTGTGTGTGTGTGTGTGTGTGTGTGTGTGTTTTCAAATTCTTTGCACTGTTAAATGGTTTGGCTTTATAACGGTCACTGTTTTAAGGCCGGGGCCGCGTGTGTAAAATATTGTTGGATAGAGTCATCAGAAGTTCTCTGATGACTCTGCAGTGGTCGGGTGTATAAGGGGCGGACGGGAGGAGGAGTACAGGGCAGTAGTGGATGACTTTGTGGAGTGGGCCGGTAGAAATCACCTGCTTCTGAACGTGGCCAAGACCAGAGAGATGGTGGTCGACTTCAGGAGGAAGACGACGGCTCCACAACCGCTGAGAGTTCTGGGAGAGGATGTGGACATGGTGGAGGAGTACAAGTACCTGGGTCTCTCCATCGACAGCAGACTGAACCGGAAGACCAATATCAACGCTGTGTACAAGAAGGGGATGAGTCGACTCTTTTTCTTGAGGAAACTTCAATCCTTCAACGTGTGCAGCAAGATGCTGGAGATGTTCTACCAGTCTGTTGTGGCCAGTGCACTGTACTTCTCCGTAGTCTGCTGGGGGAGCAGCATTGGAGCCGGAGACACCAACAGACTTAACAAACTGATTAAGAAGGCCGGCTCCATCATTGGCTGCAAACAAGACAATCTGGAAGGGGTGGTGGAGAGGAGGACACTGAAGAAACGATTGTCCATATTGGATAACCCGGACCACCCTCTCCACCACCTACTGCAGGGACAGCGGAGCACTTTCTCCAACAGACTGATTCAGCTCCGCTGTCACAAGGACAGATACAGGAAAACATTCCTGCCCTCTGCTATATCACTTTATAACAAATCACCTCTGGCCAGATCATCCTCCACATAATTACACACTGCTACACTGTCGTTTGCTGGGGTTGATTTTTTATTTTTGCACTACTGTTTTTCACTGTTTTTTCACCTAGTCAGTTAATTTTACACTATTCTATTTCATTGTATATACTGTGCATTTTTGTTGTTTTATCTTATATATTCTATATTCTGATATTTAATTAGTCCTACTCTGTTATTCTATTGTATATATTGTGCATTTTTAAGACTTAATATTTTGGTTACTCTGTTACTTTGCTTCTTGGTGTGTCTTGCTGCTGTAACATACAAATTTCCCCCTGGGGATGACTAAAGTACATATCTATCTATCTGTCTATCTATATCTGATCCGTGACCATCTTGTCTCTTCACTCTGACGGTCTTGTCACCTGATCAATGATCCTACACCAGTATTCCAATGCTCATAAGCTTTATGTACACAGAATATTCTTTATTATTTTTTACTGTATTTCCGATTATTTAAGTAGTTTCTGTTACAATTTATTATTATTGTTGTTATCATGTTGTTGTTTCAACTATGTAGAAATAGACAACAGGTTCAGATATCTCTGTGTTCTTGATTTCTTCACTTTCTTTATGTTGCACTTTACCTTTTATTACATTAGGGGGTTCGATTGGCAAAAATGAAACATAATGGTAATAACTGTGTTTTCTTTAGTGAATAATCACTTGACCATTGTGTTTTTGTTCACATCATGGAGTTTGGCATGTTGCACCCCCGAGTTTCTACGTAGCCCAGAACAGACAAACCAAACACTGGCTCAGAGAGCCTTTTGAGTTTTGGCCACCGTAGTACCATCCACATGGAGAAACAGACTGGTGTTCAGCAGGCCTACATATAAATAATGTAAAAAGTGCAGAAGTTTCCATGTGTTCTTTATTGTGTATTGATTTTACAACACTGAATCTCAAATAGATTCTGGTCAATAGAAAAAACGCCCTTTAGTGTCAAAGTGAGAACAACATTATCTAAATGAATTACAAATATGGTATAAAATGTTTGCAGAAGTTTTCAAGGGCAAAAGCAATGGCTTCATGACAGCAATGTTAATGTTGTGGGGGCTTTCCTTCACTCTCAATACACTCTCATTTCACATATACCATAATTCTCTCACAAATTAATGAATGAAAGACAAAATATATTAAATAAAGCTAGGAAACACTGCTCGACTGGTACAACAACTGATAAAAAGCTTGTGTCATGAAAAATTCCCAAAACCAAACAAAGTCAGCACACTTTTCCAGGCTTGTACTAAATCTCATTTCTGTTCTGCTTATTTTTCTTACCAGACCAGTCTTACAGCATGTCAATGAAATATCTACAACAACTAACTAATAGACAACGACTGAAAGAGGATAAGTCATGAAGCTCATTCATTTCAACCTTTATTTTACTAATTTATTTAGGCATCTATCAACACTTCATGTTTCAAACTTTCTAAGCAGCAGCAGTCAGGAAGTGGTGAAATGATCTTTGTCAAAATTATCTCCGCCCAACGTGGGGCTCGAACCCACGACCCTGAGATTAAGAGTCTCATGCTCTACCGACTGAGCTAGCCGGGCGGTGGACACATCTCTCTGGTGGTGGGACTTTGTTTTTTACTACGGACACTAGACAGATTGAGTTTTGCAAAGTAAATTACAGTGCAAATGTATTACAAAATATGGAGAAAGAGTAATAGATTCTCACTTGAACTAGTCCACCATACCATAATTATCTCAAACACACAGATACATAAATAAAAGACTAAATATATTCAATAAAGCTAAGAATCACTGCTCTGCTGGTATAACAGGTGATAAAAAGCTCATGAAAAGAAATCTATCCATCTATGATGTGATAATGTTTCTATGCAGCAGCATATGGAAGACGACAAATGTCTTAAGTATAAATAAATTAATAAATGCTTTAATAAATGTATAAACAAATACAGGAATAAACGTTACTGTGCAAGGCAGAAGTAGTAGACCAGAAGCGATCACACTCCTGTAACCAATCCTGCTTTAGACAGAGGTTAGGACCTCCCACCTCATTAGCGTACAGACACATAAATAAATGAATAAATGTAGGTGAACAAAAATGTAGAAATAAATATATGATATTTATTTCTTTATGTCCTGTTTGATTATCACATTTTATTTATTTATTTCTGTATTCAAACATTAATTTAAGCATGTATTCCTGTATTTATTCATTTAAATCATATTCTGTCGTCCATAGCAGCAGCCCTTTAATTTATGAAATGGTGAAATGACCCTTATTGGATCTGCCTAACGGTCAAAATCAAGTCGCCCAGCTTGAAAATATGGCAGATCTCCTGAAACCGGCTCCTGTGTGGCTTTGAAAACGACATTTAAAGAAGGAGAAGGAGATTATGGTTTTATATAAAGAACATTGTTTATATTTATATTGTGCTTTAATAAATACAAATGAACTGTTGCCATCAACAGGCAGGTCATTTTGTCAGATCCTCCAGGCTCATCCCGACAACAACAAATAAGAATTAAGTTTATTGCATAAATAAAGGCCATACTGCATATGACTTATAATAAAGACAGACCAATAAATGAAAGCAGTTCTCACAGCGGCTACAGGGGAATCGAGCAGCGCATTCTGGCCAGTGGGACAGTCCTACAACAGACCACCCTGCAGCTGGTGACGGGCGCCACACCACCCTGGTGCAGTGGCGCAATAAGAGGGTGAAGAGGCAGGACAATAAAATGGTCAAGCAGGGGCTTGACTTGCCTAGCCGCATGTCTCTGGCAGCTCACCCTGCCTGCTAATGTGCCGCCAGCGTCTGCACCCACCTTGCCCAGCTCACCAGTACGACCTGCAGCACTGTCGGCCAGGCAAGGATGAAGAGAAAGTTCTCGGAGCTGCATCCCCAATGTCAGCTCTTTCCTGCTCCATCCTTGGGCCCTCAGCTGAGGCTTGCTCCATTTCCCTCCCAGGTGCCTTTTCTGGCTTACCCGCAGAGTACTGTAGGTGCTGTAGTATGCTATATTAGAATAAGTGATGGGCTGGAAACGGGAGAAGATGTCAATAAAAGACCGACTTTAGTAATGTTAAGTATTTCTCTGTTCGTATGATCAATTGATTTCAAATGTATTTGTTGGCATGAAGGTTTCAAAAACAATGTTTAGCATCTAAAGTGCAATTTGGACGGTACACCATTACAGTAATTTGAACACAACATTGAGATATATATATGTGTGTATATCACAGGAGCGTCCAGCAGATTGTAATCTCGAGGATGTCGTCAGGATGGACTCCAACAACGGCACACGGGAGGCCTTTAATGAGGGAGACCTACAGCTCACACTTCTGCCTGGGGGCTGCTGTTCACTGCCAAGGTAACCCAAAGGCTCTTTGAAGAGTTGTGACCACAAGCACAACTAATCTGGTCTGCACAAGCACAGCTATTGTCTGCATAATATCACTGTCTACACAAGCGACATTCTTTTTTTTTTTCAAAGTTCTATATATAATATCTTCTATTCACTGGGTGTCTCTCACATTTATATTATTCATGTTAATCCATGGCTGAAGTCTCCACCCAACTAAACTTGCATTACCCACTATTGTTCTAGAGAAATACCCAAAGCCCGCCTACTACAAGCAGATATACTTTTCCATAATAGGCTTATTTCCAGCAGGCATTTCTATTTGTCAGAGATCGTTAGCCACATGAGTAACCGTGGACGAAGATGAATACACTTTATGTTCATTGTTCTATAGCTGGCTGTGTACTTTCAATGGCAAAGTGGCCATTGCTTCCAAAAAATACTTTGTATATTCTCGAATGTTGGCCGTTCTGTGTGTGTCATCCAAATTTCAAAGTCTCATGATTTATCTCATCAATGCTCGACCACTGCAGTGAAATGCTGCTGTATGCAACCTGTAGGATAGCGGTAACAAGTTCTTCATCTGGAGTCCATTGTTCAGCAGACAGGAAGGTAGCCGTCCAATCATTTCATCAGAGCAGAATGAAATGATTGGACGGGTTTATCACAGTCCTGCAACAGCCACAGATACCAGATTGTTTCCTTTTGATTGCTATATCATTTGATTTATTATTTAAACATTCATATACTGTATAATATTCAGTGGCACAACAACCCAGACCAGATCAGCATCCCCCTCAGGTCCTCTGCTGTTCCATCTGTGGCCGGTCCCTCTGCCCGCTCTGCTCCTGACCCCCTGCGTGGTTCGGAGCCTGGCTGACTCCTGGCGAAGACGAAAGAAGAAGAAGACCATGCCACCTCAGGACTGGGAATGAATTTCAACAGCTCTGTGGAGGCACGCTCTTTCACCCATCGGCTTGTAGATGCCACACCACCCGTGGTCGAGCTGTAGACCATCTCGGACCAGCTGGATTTGAGTTTGTCACAAACGCTTGGAATGGAAAACACACTGGTGGCTGGGTTTTAATGTCTGTGTATGTCTCTTTCTGTCTCCTTGATATGTCTTTGTTCAACACAGATTGGAGGGAGAGGATCCTGGGTAACAACACACAACACTACTGATATATGTCATAAAGGTGGTCTGGTATTTAAGAAAAATAAGCACAACAGAAATAACCTTCTGTATATATTATAAATATAAAAAGTGTGACTTTTTTGCTTGTTTGTTTTACGTGACAGAAGCTTTTTTATTACTTATTTTACCAGCAGAGCAGTGTTTTAGTGTTTGACATTTTCTGTATATTTTGTACTTTTCTACCAAAAACATGTGGAAATAGAGGAGTGGAGCATAGTTTGCAAAATCAATCAGATCATAAAATCTCTCGCATTAATAGGACAGCTTCCTCTAGCTTCTGATGGACAGCAGAGTCAATTGTATTTGCCATGGAGTGCAGCAGAATAGTGCAGTTACTACTCTACCAGTATCACAACCCACCACCAGAGGGCAACGTTTGCCGCCCGGAGAGGAGACAAGCAAGAGGAAATGGTCAACGCTGATTGGTTGAGAAAGATGGAGGGATTTTGGAGATGGGCCATTGTCAGAGAAAGATGAAAAAGACGAGATGTGATTGGTGGTTTGTGATGCTTTCATGGTATGTTGCATGTTCAACAAGAGACCTTCAAAAGACCTCCGCCCATCGTGGGGCTCGAACCCACGACCGGAGATTAAGTTTCACGCTCTACCAGTTGTTCAGATTAATGAAGCAACATCGGGGACACGTCTGAGCAAACGTCACAAACGTAAATCATGTTTGTTTATCTCTTATTTCCTTTCATATTTAAGGCTTTTCCTCAACACCTCTCCAGTGTCTTAGATGCATCTGACAGTATAGTCTCTTAGATATATACAGTTGTGTGAAAAAGTGTTTGCCCCCTTCCTAATTTCTTATTTTTTTGCATGTTTGTCACACTTAAATGTTTCAGATCATCAAACAAATTTAAATATTAGACAAAGATAACACAAGTAAACACAAAATGCAGTTTTTAAATTAAGGTTTTTATTATTAAGGGGGGAAAAAATCCAAACTTACATGGCCCTGTGTGAAAAAGTGATTGCCCTGTGTGAAAAAGTGATTGCTAATAACTGGTTGGGCCACCCTTAGCAGCAACAACTGCAATCAAGCATTTGCGATAACTGGCAATGAGTCTTTTACAGCGCTGTAGAGGAATTTTGGCCCACTCATCTTTGCAGAATTGTTGTAATTCAGCCACATTGGAGGGTTTTCGAGCATGAACCGCCTTTTTAAGGTCATGCCACAGCATCTCAATCGGATTCAGGTCGGGACTTTGACTAGGCCACTCCAAAGTCTTCATTTTGTTTTTCTTAAGCCATTCAGAGGTGGACTTGCTGGTGTGTTTTGGATCATTGTCCTGCTGCAGAACCCAAGTGCGCTTCAGCTTGAGGTCACGAACAGATGGCCGGACATTCTCCTTCAGGATTTTTTGGTAGACAGCAGAATTCATGGTTCCATTTACCACAGCAAGTCTTCCAGGTCCTGAAGCAGCAAAACAGCCCCAGACCATCACACTACCACCACCATATTTTACTGTTGGTATGTTCCTTTTCTGAAATTCCGTGTTACTTTTACGCCAGATGTAATGGGACATACACCTTCCAAAAAGTTCAACTTTTGTCTCGTCAGTCCACAGAGTATTTTCCTAAAAGTCTTGGGGATCATCAAGATGTTTTCTGGCAAAACTGAGACGAGCCTTTATGTTCTTTTTGCTCAGCAGTGGTTTTCGTCTTGGAACTCTGCCATGCAGGCCATTTTTGCCCAGTCTCTTTCTTATGGTGGAGTCATGAACACTGACCTTAATTGAGGCAAGTGAGGCCTGCAGTTCTTCGGATGTTGTTCTGGGGTCTTTTGTGACCTCTTGGATGAGTCGTCGCTGCGCTCTTGGGGTAATTTTGGTCGGCCGGCCACTCCTGGGAAGGTTCACCACTGTTCCATGTTTTCGCCATTTGTGGATAATGGCTCTCACTGTGGTTCGCTGGAGTCCCAAAGCTTTAGAAATGGCTTTGTAACCTTTTCCAGACCGATAGATCTCAATTACTTTGTTTCTCATTTGTTCCTGAATTTCTTTGGATCGCAGCATGTCTAGCTTTTCAGGATCTTTTGGTCTACCTCACTTTGTCAGGCAGGTCCTATTTAAGTGATTTCTTGATTGAGAACAGGTGTGGCAGTAATCAGGCCTGGGTGTGGCTAGAGAAATTGAACTCAGCTTTCCAAAGATGTGATAAACCACAGTTAATTTATGTTTTAACAGGGGGGTAATCACTTTTTCACACAGGGCCATGTAGGTTTGGATTTTTTTCCCCCCCTTAATAATAAAAACCTTCATTTAAAAACTGCATTTTGTGTTTACTTGTGTTATCGTTGTCTAATATTTAAATTTGTTTGATCTGAAACATTTAAGTGTGACAAACATGCAAAAAAATAAGAAATCAGGAAGGGGGCAAACACTTTTTCACACAACTGTATACTTTATTCATTAATTACTTATTTTTCTACCAAATGTGTAGGCTTAAACTTCCCACATCCACGCTGAACATGGAATAAAGAGCCTCATGCCTCAGAAATAAACCACACATGCTGTAAAAGCAAACGATACATTTCTATGAAAGTGATCAGGCATCATGAATAAACATCCTGCATCCATAAACCATTCCCTTGACTGCCTCACTGGCTTTAATCAACGCTATCTGCTGACCTGTTAATGGGTTGATTGGAACTATTCATTTTTACCGTTAGAATATCGAAATGTACAATTGAAACAATAGGTCTTTTAAATGAATTATTTCGAGACTTACTTCTATTTTATTACGGAGTCAGTCAAAATAATGTATGCATTAATAGTGAGGTATTTAGTTCGACAAACGGATCCTTAATAATCTTTATTTGTAGCCAACTAATCACATTACTCCGCAGGAAAACCAGAACGAACCATTGGCTGGGGGAGTACAGGCACGTGTCTCCTGACGTCGCATAGTTTCTACCAATAACATCCCTGACCACGCCCACGACATTGAGCTGCGTGTGTAGAGCTCATTGATATTCATCAGGGTCGTAGATCTGACTCCTGATTGGATAATGGGCGCACAAAGGGGACAATAAATTGTATTCTAGACATTAGTGTTTTGGATTAAGCATAAATTAATTTAAAAAAAAAATGTTAACACTACCAACAGAACGATACATAAAGAATAAATTATTCTTTTATTCTCCATTAAATGTCACAAACAGACAGACAACATCAGACAAAAGGTTTCAACATCCAAATGTAACAAAATGTCTTTGGCTTCTTTTTTCTTCTCAACTAAGAAAATATTGAATATTTATTAACATTTTGAAGTCTCAGAAAATAGACATTATCCCATATATAATCTTTTTTATAATCGTCAAGGTCCCTTTAAGATGAATTATATGTACAAATATTAATTTAACTTCATGAGAGAATTCCACTGAAAGGATAATATGTTGTTTATACCGACAGTGAGATTCCCTCTCACACTCGTTACGTTCTTTTTTAATCAGCTGAATGTGTTATTTAAGGAGCACAGTCCAAACAATACACTTAATTAAACTGAGAAATACCGTGTGTGTGTGTGTGTATCTGATAATCCGTGCCTATTCTTATTGTCCAGATTATCCTTGAGATTGATTCAAAAATGATTAGCATATGTAACATTTCATGTAACTTTTTTAGTTTTTAGTGCTTTGGAGGAGGGGGGGGGCTTTATTTATAAAACAGTGTAAATTGTACACATCAGCAATATGCAAAACAGCTGAAATACATCCCAAATGAAGTGCTTTGAGTAGATCCTGCTCAACCAATAGATCAGTGATCACTAATCAGGCGTCCAGGATTCTCATTGATTAGCTTGGTGCTTAATAACTTGAGACCCGAGTCTCCACATCTCCTTCTGTTCCCTGATGTCATTTGGCCGGTTAAACAAGAAACCTGCATGAATATGAGCCGACATCGCTCCCAAAGCAAATAACTTAATTACATGTCACACACAATGTAACAAAATGCCATCACACAAGAAAGATAACCCGATTACCGGCTGCTTAACTGCTACATGAAGCAGCATGGCAGGCTCGTAACGACATTCCCTTAAGCCTTCTCCTATAAAACAATAACCTTTGGGACTAAAACTCTTTGGGACTAAAGCTTTCTTGACAATCCTAAATGTGTCTGGTCCGAGTCATTTCAGTATGGACCATTTGATCTGCTCCTTGGCTGACTGCAGAACCTGGGAACACAGAGACAGAACCAAGAAGATAGAATGTAGCATGATGTAGCAAACAGAAGATAAGGTAGAAGTGGAGAAATACTTCTTTTAAAAAAAATAAAATAAAAAAAAATAAAAAAAAACAACACTTAAAAACGAACGTAATACACATTTTTTTATGATACAAATGTGTAGATGTCTGTTTAAACCTCTGAGGACTTGTATAGTGTTGCAGTACCACTGTTCACCCACTAGATGTCAGACGGAGCACTGTGAGGAGTTCCTCCGTGTTGAAAGTGAACAGGGATAAGAACTGTAACATACTGGTTTAATGAACTATTAAAATGCCTTTAAATAAGATAATTAGTGCTGGGCAACGATTAAAATATTTAATCTCGATTAATCGCATGGATTTTTTGCAATTAATCGCGATTAATCGCATTGTTATGGCAAAGTTCAATAATGAATTCAAAAGTAGTGTATTGCGCACTTTTATTTTAAAAGTACTGCTATATGAACAAAAGGGCAATAACATTTGGTTCACGAGATGCAGGTAGCATGTTTTATACTTAATGTGAATATAATTCATACTTTGTTGGCATCTTATTCTGAAAACCGGATGTTCGTCTGAAGAAACCGGATGTTGTCTCAAGTTAATCTTTCCGCTAACTTTCAAAGTCCTTCGCTCGCTCCCGATCTGTGCCGTTTAAATGCGTTTACCGTGAATTTCAGCATATAGGTGCACTAAAATTACTGACTACAGGATGTTTGCTGGCTTTTATCTCACTGTTCTTGTCATCCTCTTGTTGTTATGTATATGTATTGTCTCTTGTCTTTCAATTAAAAAAAAAAAATTAAAAAAAATTAAAAAAATTATAATAAATTTAAAAAATGCGTTAACGCGCGATAAAATAATTGTCGGCGTTAATTAATGAATGCGTTGACGCGAAATTAACGCGTTAACTTGCCCAGCACTAAAAATAATATATTCAATTAAAGCTGCGAGCAGCATTGATCGGGCCCTCACAACTTCACGCACGTTGAGGGTACTGGCAGAACTCTTGTTGACGGCCGTGCATTTCTGTGACCATCATACACTGCGTGCACGAGTTAGATGATATTTCCTGCGTCGACCAGCAGCGTAGCAAGATCATGTTGCCAGGTCTTAAGCCTAAAATGTTTTGAGTGTACCTCCGATACAATCATAAATGTAAGCCTTTAAAGATCATTAAGAAAATAAATGTGTGTGAATGTGCTTCAGTGTTTGTAACATAACAGACTGTCAGTTTACTGGGATGGGGTTCAACTCCCTGCAGTGTCCTGCTGATTGTATTTGGACTTACATGAAAGTTAACAAAACAGTAGTGCCATTTGCTGTTACTTGAACACTTTATTTTAACAGTTTTAATTTTAAGTTCTTCTGTAACTTTAGATTGTTGTGTGAAGTATTCATTATAACGTTTAACCTGATTGTCATGAAGAAGCTCTGGACAGATCATTTATACTAATGCCCACTGACATGGTTTGAAAATCTACTGTTATCTAACGTTTGCTCTCCAAGCATCTTAGTTTGCACATATTTAGATCAGAGAAGTCTTTTTCTCATGGTGTGCCCACAAACCCTTTCAATAAGTTAAGAGTTTGGGCCGCTGTAATTATAGAATCCTGCTTACGTCCGTGCTTATCAGTAGGTGGCGACAATGAGTTAATATTGGCATGCAGAAGTCCTAAAGCCATGACAGTCAACAAGCATGTCAAGTTTGGGACAGTTTTGACAAAATACAGTCGAGTTACAACAGCTTGATGGATGATGGCGAACCATGTAAAATGGCCATCACACCATATCCACGTCGTTGGATGAAGTATGACGCCTTGAAATGGTCAAAAAATGTCATAAAAGTCAAAATGGCCGACTTCCTGTTTGGTTTAATGGAAAACTCCAAGAGGATTTTTTGTGCGTCTCATCACGTTCCACATATCTACCAAATTTCATATAGCTAGGTGAAACCCAATGTTGGGGCTACTCAATAGGGGGCGCTATCGAGCCAATATTTCATACCGCAGTTGGACACCCCAATCAGACTGCAATTTTCGCAAATTCTGGCTTGCGTGCCAAATTTCAGGAGTTTTCCAGTACCCCAAGCACCTCCTTTTTGCGACGAAACCCTAAAAATAATAATAATAATAATAAACATACGAAAAACAATAGGTCCTCCACTCCGACTACGTCGGTGCTCGGGCCCTAATAATAATAATAATAATAATAATAAACATTCGAAAAACAATAGGTCCTCCGCTCCGACTACGTCGGTGCTCGGGCCCTAATAATAATAATAATCATCATTCGAAAAACAATAGGTCCTCCGCTCCGACTACGTCGGTGCTCGGGCCCTAAATATTATTTAAATATAGTTTTTGAAATGTTGACTGGAACTATGTATTATAAACTCATACCATGTTGAACTATTGCTGTGAGCCTCATGTGTATGTACATGTATGACAGAGCTCCATGATCGACATTACTGGTGTAGTCCTGAAGCCCTCAACCACAAAGCAGAACTTCGTTCCAGCACTGAGGTTGTAGTTCCTCATTCTAACAGCAGGGGGTACACGGAGCTCAGGTAACACTCAGTGTGGAATGCTGGGAAACGCAGTTACATTAGTTCTACTGCCACTTGCATCTGGTTAGTGCTACTCACTGTACAACAGCTGTACACAGTGTTGTAGTATAATATAGTAATATCATTTCTCTGCATTTATGGGTAGCCTTTTGTTACTTTTTTATGACTTTGTAGCTTTTTTTAATTAAACATCATAATAAATCGATAAAGTCTGCCCCCATGAACCAGAGTGGATTGACTGGTCTTACTGGGGTTTCTGGGGGGGAGAGGGGGATGACTTCTTTTCATTTTTTTTTATGCTTTTATATGATGATTTGTGTCACATGAACATATAGATATGGAAGGAATGCAATTCTATATCATTTTCCCTGGCCTTTAAAACATCTCTTTACAGATCTTTGGACAGCAGTGGAGCGCTGCAGCATGGACTCCATGATGCTCTGGTGTAATGAGCGGTGGAGTGGAGTGCAGGGCGGTTGTGAAGTTAGTAGAGACTTACGTTAGTGGTCAGCGCCAGCTTCTCTGTTATGTGCTGCCGGGGTTCAAGCAAGAGATAAAGAAAAACTTAGAGCATGCTACTGACATACATGTGGCAGGAGGGTTCACTGATCGCCATGCAGTTTGACATCAGTCCAGTGTTTAAAGAGCTATAGTGCTCTGGAGGTTGTTGTTGATCCATGTAAATATCCATCAACCCCTTCATCCATTCACAGTTGAGCCTTATTAGTGCTGCCCGGTGCTGTGGAGCTGAAGCAAAGCTAGCTGCTGCTCCACAGGGACATGCATGGTGAGCTAAAGCGTTAGCATGCAGCCTGGTGAATTTGCAGACGGATGTCAAACTGCTAGCAGAGAACACTCAGCTTCCTGCCATGAGCTCTGTTATTAGCTAATGGTAATCAGAGAGCAGCAGAGAGGAGGTAGACATGCAGAACTGTGGGTCTGTAGTTATCTGTAAGGGTGCTTTCACACCTGTGGTTCGCTTCATTTTGTGCGGTCTTGGTTCAGTTGTTTGGTCTGCACCAGGGTTCTATTAAAAGCTTTCCCATCAGCCCAAAAACAAACCAAACAGATGAGGTGTGAAAGCACCCGAAGTATACGTTTCTGTGAAATGTGAAGTTTGTTATTTAATCCATTTCTGCTTCTGTTTGCTGCTGGGAACAGAAGCGATTGCGTAATGTATTGCTGTCTTCAATATGTGTCTCTCTGTACGTGTGTGTGTGTGTGTGTGTGTACACGTGCAGTGTCATGTACATGTGTGTTACCTGGGCCACGCTTTGTTCAGACAATGGGTTTTCATCCGCCTGTCAAACAAAATGACATCAGTGTGTTTATAAGTGAAAAATGCAAAAGTCACGCTAACTACTTGATACACACAAACACACACACACACACACACACACACACACACACACACACACAAAACAGAGCACTGCAAACATCATTGGATCAGTGGAAATACCATTACATACTGTATATAAGTGACATTCAAAGCTCAGCCAATCACAACTCATATTAGCATTAATAGCCATGTTAGTGGCTCAAGGGCCGGCAGTGGTGATCTGTCCCCCGATGGCGTCCACGTGCGGAGCTCCAGGCTCGGTGGAAGATCACGAGTGTTTTAATGCGCTTGTTGTTAATACATAAAGTAGCCTACTGAGCGTATATTTGTATCACTGTATCCTGTCCATGCCACACAATTTTGCTTATAAAGTTATGTAATGTAACTTTAGGCGGTAAATAACTTGTACTAACTTTATAGTTGAAGGCTAACGTTAGCTAGCTGTGCTAACATTGTTAGCAAACTCACCTCGTTAGCAAACTACCGACATATACAGCGAAAAAAAGTTCATCATAACCATTTCAATTAACGTTAGTTTGCTAACAACATTAGCATATCGAGATAACGTTGGTGAACTTATAAGGTTAGTAAAAGTAATTGGCTGCTTAATGTATGTTAGCTAACTGTATATGTTATATTAAATTAATATGGTTGTATTCTTTGTCCTGGTGTTATTGAGCGGACGCTATCGCGTTCTGATGATCGTCTCTGGCGTAAACTATTTCAGACATAATCTCCGTCTCCAAGCTTGAGAACAAAAAGAATCGTACAGAGGAGGTGGGCCTCGAGCCTGCAGCTCTGCAGAGGGACTCTTATCGTCAGTCCACCACTTTGGTCCAAATCAAAATACCTGGACAACTATCGGGTGGAGTGATATGACATTTTTTGGTCCCCAGAGGATACAGTAAATATACAGCACCACCAGCAGGTCAAAGTTTTCAAATCTAGAAAAATGCCGATTTTCTGTAAGCCTCTGTTAGTCAGCAAGCTCCATCACCATGCATTTACCTCATCTGTCTCGCCCATCCCTCCTCCGTCCCTTCACTGACACTATCTCACTCTCATTCATTCATTCATTCGCGCTCTCTCTACCTCACAATCCTTCTCTTCATCTCTCTCTCTCCCCCTCTGTCTGTCTGCCTACAGCAGCTGGCTCTTGTCTGTTTGTCCCTCTACGTTACCGGTGATGTAATCAAACAGGACGAAGCCATAGGCTGGCTCCGACATTAGCTGACACCAATCGGAAGAAGAGAGACAGGGAGAAGGAGAGAAAGAAAGGTAAAGCGGGTAAGAGTGGGCAAGAAGCCGACGAGGAGAGCTGTGGGAGTCTGAATGCTCTCATTCTGAACAGGCCAAACAGCTGCTCAAGAGCAGAACATTGGTTTTCCAATGATGAAAATCAATAAACAAATTGCTGCGATTGGTCGTCGGGAATGACGGACAGTCATCTTACCCTGTAGTTGACCTTCTGTAGGACCAGCTGGGGGTCGCTCTCCAGAATCACCCTGGCAACGGCATAAAAGAGCACAAAACACACATCAGCACACGTAGGTCAGGGAGTACTCTCAGTCCAGTAGACGAAACACTTCTCTTAAAAATGACAGATGAATCACCACGAGGAGAAAACAGGTAGTTCATATGTGACCTCGCCTGAACGTCCTGTTCATTGACTCAAAGTGAAATAGGTTGATCAGCTGGAGACTTATTTATTTCTTACCCGCCATCGATGATTTCGTCCACAATCAGGAACACTCCCTCCATGTTGTCCAGTAAACACCTCCGCTCAACATTTTTCCTGCAAAAAACCCAAACAATCCAGTCCATCGTACTGTGGCAATGTCACCCGGTCTGTACGTGTAATTAAAGGAACAGTTTGACATTTTGGGAAATGCGGTTATTCACTCTCTTCTCTCGAATCCCATGAAAAGACGTTTAGCCTGACTCCAAAAGTCAAAGAAACACCTACAACTCTTGTTTTACAAAGGTTTGAGGGTTTTAGCAGGATTTGGAGGATCTACTTGTGAAGGAATAGTTTATCCTTCTGTGCCGCCTCTCCGCTGGCTGCCTGGCAACCTAACGACGACAACAAGACTACAGCAAAGTCTGAACTTGTTCTGGCATTAATCCAAATTAAATTTAAACACACGTTAAAGTTTTCTGTTACGCGCCGTTTATTAGTAGCAGTAAGCTAATGCTAGTTGAGTTACCCCCCCCTGCATGCTCACAATAAATGCATTTTAATGAGAAGGCAATGGGCACCAGAAGCTAAGGTTAGAGAAGCTAAGTTTACTGAAGGTTTACTCCATGTAGTGTTTTTATGAATGTCGCTACTTCTAGGAAAGAAGCGACCTTTTGTTACTTCCTGACGCTAGCTTAAACATATCTTCATCAGTTCCCCACAGATGGTTCTACTGATCTTTCACTTTGGGAAAACAAAGAGTGCTGAAAATAGATCCAACTCGTAACTTCCCTGTAAAACCACAAATGTACCACATGTTTCCATTTCTGTTCAAGTATAGGTTAAACAAGGAGATGCTACCAGTCTTTATGCTAAGCTAGGCTAATCGCCTTCTGGCTCCGCCTCCATGCCAAACACCAAGACACGAGGGTGGTATGATTCTTCTAATTTCACTCTTCCCAAAATGTCCACTGTTCCTTTAATATCACAGCCCATGCATCATGTTGGGCTAAATCATGATCAAAATGTACAGCCAAATTTAATAGGAGACAACACGCATTTCCTAATAATAAAGCACTATGAACAGGCCATAATATAATCCGTCTATGTCTCTGTCGCTCACACTCTGCATTACTGCTGCCACGGTTCCCATAGCAACCGCACCTGCAGCGGTTTGGCTGATCATGTTGCGTTCAACAATGAGGTATCCTGGTGTGCAGCATGGCGCGCGCGCACACACACACACACACACACACACACATACACAGCATTCTGAAGTGTTCAGTACATATCTAAAAATGAGGACTATGTGTCATTGTGTCATCATTCAGCTTTCATTTTTCAGATTAAATCACGGTTTCCTTCAGAGTAAAACACACACTGCTGTATTTTAAAAAGGAGCCTCGTGCCCGTGAGAGGCTCTGGTGGAGGGATGGCAGCGTTTGTGTGGATTATATTAGCACTGATGATGAGGTTACATGACGAGAATGCTTAGTGCATGTGGTCGGAGAAAAGTCAGTGAAAAATGTCATCGTCACTCCAGCACCTTAACCGAGTCTGTCCGACATCAGAGGAGCAAGATATTGAATTTCTTGTCAATGTTTTTTGTTGTTGTAATTTTTTAGATGTAAAATGCCATTAGTGAGAATAATTTGCTTTCACTAACTTTTATTTTACGACTCAATGAGAGTACATACCTGAGGATCTGACTGAGGGACTCAAACAGGCAGCTCAGTACCGACACCAGCATCAGCTGGAGAGAAGAAGAGAAATGGCACTTTATTTTGAAGAGGCATTTATTCTGTTTTGTGGGGGCAAAATTTAAGAACAGGCTACAAATGACACACGTTTGTCGTGGCATGTTACCTGCAAACACAGAACAACATTAGCATTATTTATTTATTTATATATATCTATATATATAGATATATATAAATAAATA
>NW_022280365.1:0-15109 GCF_004355925.1 Anarrhichthys ocellatus
GCCCCCTCTGTGAGAGTCACACAGACAGGTGCTGTAGACACGCCCCCTCTGTGAGAGTCACACAGACACACACCTGGTGCAGGTACTGACAGAAGCAGCAGAGTGGAAGCTAGACAGGCCCAATAGCAATATCCCAGTCACCACAGAAAGGTCTACCCTCTCCCCAGACAATGGAGATATTCTCATCTTTTTGAAAACATTTTTTAAAGTTGTAGACCATTTCACAGTAATGTAAACATTATTGCAGTGTATTTGAATGATTTAAACTGACAGGAAGTAAACAGACCCAAGTTGTTGCCGAGCAGTTCAGTTCAGTTGAAACAGTGGAAGCTAGCTCACTGGCTGTTTCTTTCTTTCAACATTGATCAAAGGACGAGGGTATCAACATACCTCATGTTGCACTTAAACGTAACAGAATTGCGTATTCTTGAATGTTGTATTTTTATTCATTTATTTCATTTTGTTTCAAATTGGACATCTTCAATATTTTTGTTTTTATGTAAGACTATAGCCCAAAGTTCTTTGCTTTAAGTGTTCTTGAAGTTGTTTTAATCAATAAATTGAAAGCAAAGTTATATTTGACTCCTCCCCTTTTCTTTGCTGATTCGAAAAATGATCCGAACCGTGACTCAAGAACCGTGATCCGAACCGAACCGTGAGGTTTGTGATCCGTTGCACCCCTATTGAACGGGGAGCGTGGGGTTTAAACGAAGAGTAATCGAGTTACTTGCGTTTCTCAAGGAATCATTTCAGCCCTATGAGAGCAGTCCTTCAAAGACTTCCCAGCTTGTTAGTCAGCTCTGTTGAAAACAGCTTTCATTTGTGTGCTCGCCTGCTTTGGTCCCAGAGCTCTTTGAAAAAACCCTTCAGTATCTGTCATAAGCCCTGGGCACATTCCCACATGAATCAATCCTTCAATTGATTGCTCATTATAGAATAATTGCAGAACTTTGATGCTTCACTTTGACCACTGGCCCAAACTGGGGTAAAGATGCAAGTTCCTCTCTGTGAAGATGTCGCGACAGAAGGAAGCGGAGTCTTTAAGCTGCAAGAATTATGATGCTCAGATGTGTGCGAGAAATCACATCCACTGCATCTCAAATTGCCTTCTGCAGGGGGTGAATTGTATCTGCCCTTGTAAAGACACAGCTCCCACCCAAAAAAGCAGACTGTCATATAATAACTCCCTCTCAAACATTTGTATCCCTCTTGGATGGTAGAATTGTCATGGCTCTCAATGGCCATAAAGACTGTACATACTGAATTGTTAAAGAACTTTAATTTGTTCACAAGCCAGCGCCCCCAAGTTTTACTCACTCCCCTGGAAAAGTCTCAGAACAATAAAATAATACATTTTTGTTCAATCTCTGCCCTCTGTTTGCCTTAGATGTCTGCTACTCTCCATTGCTCAAGGTGAAGCACCTCCTCAGAGATGTTGCCGTTGATAAATAGCTGCCAAGCATCTTTTGATGAGAATGTAAAATGCCCAGCTAGAGACCCTGAAGGGCTCCTCAATACATTATGGACGGTGAGCTCCTCAGCTATCATTTGCTTAAATTATTGGAGCCGCAGGAAGGAGTCAATAAAATGTTCACTTACCTGAATCTAGCAGAAGTTATGAATATGTCCTTTAGGTTCTGATGCCTTGCACAAAAGACCAGCACTTTTACTGTACTTCTATACAGACACCATCGATCTGATCACCGGTGTTTAGTTCAGTCCGAATAGACGAAGGGTCAAGAGAGTTAACCACACGGATCAGAGAAGACCAGCTGCCTAAACAGTTGCCTTTAGTGAGTGACACAAAGCTTTAAGATCAATATAAATCAAATATAATCAGTGGCAAACGTCAGCAATCAAAACAAAATGGTCCGTGCCTTTGTTCATTCTCTTCTGTAGCGGCAAAACATTTCCTCTTGCAGGAGTGAAGAATACTAATCAGGTTTTAAAATGTCAGGCGTACTCCAACAGATTGACACGAAGAACTTTGATGGTTTATCTTCTGTAAACCTCCCCACAAAACTCTGGAAGAAAATGAGTGTGGAGGGAAGCTCTACTTCAAATGGATACAAGTAGCTGCCATTCAGTAAATAGGCAATAGTAAATCATTAAAAAGACATACACAGCAACCTGTGTGTACACAATTACTCTGTGTAGCAAATTCATCTTGAAAGCAGTAGTAAAAAATGCTTTTTTTTCCATTAATACTGAATTTCAATGAATTTTAAACCAGCTCCCATCCTCCGATTTGTTCTGTGCCCACCACTTTTACTTTTTTAATCTGCGCTGTTAATTTGAATAACAGTGGGTAACACTGTCAGCCTGAAAGCTCGAAGCAATTTTGTAATTTACATGCATAACTGTTCCCTATTTGTTCAACGGAAGGTGGCGGGGTTTCTTCTTCAGTCATCAACACCACACCCATCAAGCTAACACAGTTCAAAATGAGCCACGCTCTCTGCACTCTGATTCTCAGAGATCAGCTGTCAATCACAGCGGGATCAGGGCCATGATGTCTTTCTCTCTTGGATAATGTGTAATCTTGTTACTTGTTTCTACTTCCAAACAGCAGCATGTGAAGCGTGGTAGACCATTAGGAGCACAACCCTTTGACAGGTGCCCCCACGCCGACCAGCCAGCAAAAAACATTACAAAAGAAATGAATGCTTAAATATGCTGCCCTCGACAACAAAACCAAGAAAGAAATCATAATTAATTAATTTTACTTGCAAAAAAGCTAACCTCGGCAATTAGTCATTAGTCATACAATGCAAATTAATTGTGTGTTTGGCAGAAAGTGTGAAGGAATAGCATTATTAATTTCCACTCCAACAATCCCCCCATGAATACACAATCATTCAAAGTTACTGCTTTAGACAAAATAAACATTTACATTGTGAAAGAGTGAACCTGATGAGAAACATGCTAGTGAGAGCAATATTGTGAAGCCCCGGTGTATACACTGGAATTACTTTTGCTTAATGAACACCTACTCAGTCACACAACATGTATCAACAAGCATTGACGGAGCAATTTGTGTGTAGTCCTTGCATGAGACATACTGTAACCCACAAGAGATGAGGCTGGTAAAAAAGTGAATGCTAGAATCCTCTTTGAATAACACTGCAGCCTTCAGTCTGAAGTCTTCCTATCCTCTCTGTGCCTAGTCAGGGCCTTTTCTCTGTCTGATGTCTGCATTGACAACAGTGTGAGACACTGACAGTGCCGTTTGGTTTTGTCCTTGAACAAGAAAAGAGCTTAGATTAACGGAGCAGAAACTGGTTGTAAGGGACTAACTCTAAGATCACAAGGATTCAGGTTTATTAAAAGACAAGAAACGTGTTTTAAATCATCATGACATGCTTAGTGTAAAACAGGTCGTGGCTTACGTAAACATAATTTAAAATGTATGGTCGTTCCCCTACAATATCCCATGACTGCTGAGATAAAAAAGGTGCACAGTGATGAAATCTTCTACTCTAGTCCTCCTACCATAGACCCATTGTTGTCTTTTTTAGAGGAGATAGGGCATATTCAGGGGGAGATACCGGGTCAACAGTATATGCCTGATAGAAGTGGTGTACATCATCTGAAAGCCCGGAATATCAAGATTCATTTTAGATGCTGCTCAGCAGTTTGGAGTGTATAAGGGCTAAGACCATGATGATGAAAGTATATGATGGCCATTCCCATGCTCAAAAATGTCTCAAAAGTTGTTGCAGCAATTATTGGTTTGGGAAGATTGAACCTCTTTTTACGACTTAAGAATTAATTAAAAAATGATCAACAATCTCTCCAAAACACCCCACCAAGGCAACAGTACCTTGAATAACACCACAGCAAAATCCATGCTGTGATTTGGCAAGTGCTTATGTTCAGGAAACTGCACAGAAACCCCCTTATTATTAATATAGGAAAGCCATACATTCTCCGAATGCTCTGTAGGTCTTTAGCTTGAAAAACTTCACAACAGATTATTTTATATGGTGACGTCAATTCTGTCACTATGTGAAATTGTTATGGACTAACTTGATCACACATTAGTACAATTGGGCTCATGGGATCCACAAGAGTCTCAGCTTTCCAGTCCAACCAAGTTCATGCAATTCCAAGACTGTTTATGGACCCCAGTATGCAGACATATTCAAATACATCATTTTTAAAATAGGTGAAAATAACACATTTAAACTTCATGCAAAACACTGCATGTTTATTTCATAAAGTGGGCATGTCTGTAAAGGGGAGACTTGTGGGTACCAATAGTAGCCACTTTCATTCACACCTCTTGAGGTCAGAGGTCAATTGACCCATGAGAATATGGTCATGCCAGATTTTCCCTCACCAAAATTTAGTCTAACTTTGGAGGGTTATCTAGCCTCCTTCTCGACAAGCTAGCGTGGCATGTTTACCAATGATTTTACTAGGTTTCCTAGTTTCATACGATACCAGTGACATTACCTCTGAAACTGACCCTGCTACGGCGTATGAAAGACAGTAAAGTCTGCCGAGGACGCTGTCGTCAATCAACTCGGTTGTTTAATATGAAGCTCCTCTTCTTTGGTAAAAAAAATAGCCAAATTTAATGGACATCACATTACATGTAGCCAAATAGCCGAGTCAAATGCAACAGTAACAATATGAATGACCTTTTGAGACTTTTAGTCAGCTTTTGATTGTGTTCATGAATTCACCATCAATTAAGCTTAAATGTCTGCTTCCCTGTGAGTGCAGCAACACACAACAGTAACACGACATTGGCAAAGTAACAGACGGCTGACCAACCTGCTGTCAGTAGAAAAAGTGTGGTGGTTGGCAGAAGTTAGTATTTCTTTTAAGCTGACAGCTGCGGGAGATTGCTGTAAACCAAACAACTGGTGAAAATGCTGACTTAATGTGAACTGCTAGCTTGTCATGGAAGGTGCTTTTTGCTTCATATGTGGGATATTAGGTACGTGGTCAAGAGCAGGCTTTCAGGATCTCAAGCATCTTACTGACGAATAACCAAACATGAAAACAGCAGGACAACGCAGACTTGCTCCGCCACGCCATTTTTTCCCCACCAAAAACACCACAGAGCGTGTTCATTTAAAGGTGCTCAATACGGAATTAAGAGCCTCCACACGGCTCTCAACTTAGTGACGGTTGAGACGGCGGCAAGCAGCTAAAAGTGCTAACAGTGCAGCTCAGGTAACGGTGGTGACCTGAGGGGGAACCAGAGGGGGGGCATTACATTTCCACGACAACATTGTCTGTCCAGGAGGCGCTTTCAGCTGTAACCGCCGTATGAGAGCAGCTGAGAGCGACGACTTAAACTAACCAGTGAGACTCACATGCACTAACATGCACATGTGGCCAGCCGGACTACGTCACCAAAGCACATAGAAGCTCTGATAACAACAGAGGAAGAGACACTTCATTCTCTGCTCAAGTAGACTTTACTCCACTATATCTTTACATTGCTACTATATCAATGATCTGAATATCGTATAACTTTAAATTGGTTCTCTCATGTTGGGTAGCTTCACACTATCTGACAGCTTTTCTGCCTTAATAACTCCAGTGATTCATTCATCTGCATTTTAATGAATCCATACATGAGATAACAATATCATAGAATGGCAACACAGTATAATATCTGAAATGTAATAAAGAAATGTGCCAGAAACTATTAGAAGGCCAACTGTAAGGCTTTCATGAACTCACTAAAGGCTGAATCACTGTCATATGAATTGGTAATAGTAGCAAAACAGATGTTTATTTATATGGAAATATGATTCATTATTAGTTTTAATTGGGCCCTTGCATTCCCCTCACACTCTCACACTCACTCTGCTGATGTCTATCAAACAGTTCATTTGTGAAGCCACTGGATACATTATTGATGCGCTATTAGTACCACTCTGCTTTGAAAAAAAACAGCCATCTCAGTAGATAAATATGCAACGAGATAAATCATTAAGCAGCCCGGCCAAGCTTGACTGCCTCGAAGTTCAGCAAAGTGCAACAGCAGTCAAGCTCATGTGTCTGAAAATCCCCTGGATCAATTGAAGAAATCACAGACAAATCCCAATAGGAACAGCATGGCTCTTTGGCAAAAAGCGAGTCACTGGGGCGATATTGATTATTTGACAATCCTGCTTAAATCCAAACGTCAAGCCAAGCTTTATGGATTATCATTACACACAAATGGTGTGCTGGCCAGCCTGAGGATCAGTAACAGTTATGTCCAGCACAGCAGATAACACAGCTGTGGTAGATGACTGGTGGCCAAACATCTGAGCTCTACATGTCGAAGTAATCATACATAAGCAGCTTAATCCACAATATCAGCCTCCTTCCAGCCTCTACAATGCACAGAGCACTTTCAGAGCTCAACAATAACTTCCTATCTTTCATTTGAGCCTGTTGTATAAGCATCCCCCAGTTCAGCTCGCCTACTCTCACAAAATCCATATTGCTTCTGAGACATGTGAACAGTTGGCTTGGGAACCAAGATCTTGAACAATTTTTTCATTATTTTTGATATTAGAGTACAAACAGTTGAATAACAACTATGCATCCAAATGTTGCTATTGTAATGTAAGTCAATGTCAAATAGGCCCTGATGAGGGAACTCGATCATTTCAATCACTCAACAGGCATTCCAAAAAGTCATTATAGGAAGAATGTTTAAAAAACAAACTCATTGGATGGAAGGCTGTATTGTTTATAAATGAGACTACCATTTTAATGACTTGTGTTGTTGCAATATTACAGCCACCATGGCAGTAAGAGCACTGTGCTGCTGAGCAGCTCTTCAGTCAAACGGAGGGAAAAAGTCCTGTTTCGTCTTTGACATTAAGAATGTTCTCCAGAGAAAAAGACAGACACCAGCAAATGTGTAGTAACAAAATCTGTCTATGTTATTATGGCAAAGCCCTTTAGTGTCTGTAGGAGTCATGACATCAGGAGCAAAACAGTGTGTGTTGTTGTTGAAGTCAGGGTGGATGTATGGTACTTTGACAAAGGAGAACGGCATCTGCTTCCCGTTTCCTACCAACACTGCTGAATGATGTCCTGCTGATAGGGATGTCACATCAGGAAACACTTGAGTGATTGAGTATTATAAAGATTACATCTGTAACAAAATGTATATATGCATGAATGACTGAAATATTCAGGATTTGCCTGATAGCCATAGAATACACCACAGCACTAGACGCTGATGTGGAATATGCAGGTCCGCCATTAGTGCACACGGATGCAGAATTGATAGCCACTGCTTCAGAACTTCAGCAGTTTTTGCTTTTTAGACAAAATGACATCTTGAGAGCATGAGATCTTAACATAACATGAAGGACATTGCTTCTCCCTGTTCTGTGACAGTAGCGGCCTCAAAGGCTGAATGTGATCATCGGATCCAGAACTGAAATGGAAGGTGTCAGGTTGGGGCCACAAGAGTCAGCCCCTCCACTCAGTGAAGTAACTGACCAGCTAGCTCTACTGGTTTGCCCCTCTGTCTGAAGATCCACGATGCTATGTATGCCCCTGCATGTTTCAGCTGTGTCCACTGATGCTGCACTCCTCCCCTGCCATGGCAGTCACAGAACAGACAGATGCACTATGTCTCACAGCAACACGGGAAACTGAAAAAGAAAGTAGCCCCTGTACATCTTATGAGTCATGTCTGCAGACCTCCCTGGGAGTAAATTGCACTGTGTTAAATTATTTGCTTGTATGCCAGAAAATAGCGAACAGCTATCTGTTCTCACAATTCTTCCAGCAGCATTGCCAGAGAAAGAATAATTGCAATTGTGTTGGAAAACATCACTTTTATAAGTTAAGGAAAATGGTAATTTCATGGTCTGTTGTGTTGAATGTGATGTGATTGAGAGGATCATTCATGGATAACATGATGATTTACTGAAACCATGAGTTAAAATTCATCACATGAATAAGTGGTTGAAATAATAAGATTGTGTTTTTCTTGCATCCTTTGCTTTGTTCTACGTTCACTGTGATCTACATAGTGGTCTTGATCTTGAGTCTGAGATGATTGCTTTGGTCTCCACCCACATACCTCGGGGAAACCGCGGTCTGTTCCTCATTGCAGTAAAGTTCTTGCTGAGGAAAAGCTATCACATCACTCTCGTGATTATTTATCCCCCTTTTTCAGGTATGTTATGGATTTTAAACAGCTTTAATATGTCGGTATGAATCTGCTAACATGTCATACGTTTTAAGAGAATGTTGTTACATTTTTGGGGTACTTTAGAGATACGTTTTGCCGAGAGTACTGTAGTGTGTGTGTGTGTGTGTGTGTGTGTGTGTGTACAACGTGAGTTCCCACGTGTGGACGGCGTAATCATAGCTGTATCAAGTGTTACATTTTGTGAATTCACTTGTACAGACAGTAATGTTTAGTAGTGATATTTATCTGTATAATATGTTTTATGCACTTTAAGAGAGTTCTGACGTGCTGAGTTTAAGCTAGTTTGTGCTCAGGAAATATCTCAAGTAATACTTTGAATAGTGTTTAACATAAATAGGGTATGCACTCTCTACTCTCCTGTAAATCTCTTCCTGTGTCAATGATTGTATTTTTGTACAAACTCATTACAGTAAAGTTCTTGCTGAGGAAAAACCATCACATCACTCTCGTGATTATTTATCCCCCTTTTTCAGAGGGTGTAACACAATATTACAATATTTCAGCATTCTGGTAACTGTGCTGAAAATCCAGCTGGAGAAAAAAAGGGATCAGATGATTTTCAACAGACGAGTTTTGTTGCGAGCGGTGAGAAAGAGAGCCAAAGGTGAATATGCCAGAGGCTCCAACTCTGGGACCTCTGGGAGGCATATTCAATGCCAACATTTTCATGCATTTTTATTCACAAACAGCGTCTCTTGAATTGCATACAAAAGCAACCCCCCAGTCATTTTAATCCACATTTCAGTGTCAGTTCTCTTTCATAAGGACTGCAAGAAGAGAATGGAACATGTGAGTGCAGGGAACTGTAAAAATATGTTTGTGCATGTGTTGGGACTTAAAAAAAGGGAAATCCCACGACACTGAACTGGAGAGCAATATTTAAGTTGTACAGTTTAAGGTGGAGGATGCACCTGAGATGGAAGTTGGGGATGGGATGGCACTGGGGGAAGTGCTGTGTTAGTGCTGCAGAGCAGAGGAAGGCCTGCTGCCTGCTAATGAAGCCCTGAATAGCATTTGATGAGTTGACGGCTGCTGCGTCCTCAAGCTTGAACGTTCTCCAGTCATAGTTTGTCTTTTTTATGATGAATGACGCTTTGGCCCGAGAGAGACGGATGAATTACTTTTTATCTGACATTTATTTGTGTTGCTGTTTTGCATTATAATCACTACTGGTCATCTGATCAAATCAGACCTCTAACGAACAGCAAGGTCAAGCATGGAGGGATTCATCCCATTGTGCTCAAAGCTTCACCTTTGATGGTGAGGTTGCAGACAGCCCAGCAATAATCAAGATTTAGCGAGCTATAGCAAGAGTTGACTTTACACTGTTGGCTCTGTACATATAAGCAAAGCAGACTACAACAGAGGTTAGGGGCCAAGGTTCAGTAGAAGAAGACTCTATCAACTTACAGTAGGTATAAGTGTAAGTCATTGTTGTAGCAAAGACAGCTCGAGCTAAATTAAAGCTAATAATAATGTGGATACGAAAAGGATGTAAGTGTTGCCTTTCTTAGCGCACAAATGACTAATAGACATTCAAACGCATCTTCAGACTAGACTAGAGCTTTGCTGGTAGAGCCCAAGGCAAAAAACCTACGGTTTACTCTTCTCAAAAAGAGATAAAAAGAGAAGTTATATAGATTCAGGCATATCCACATCCCGCTTAGAAGTTTTAAACTATTAATTAGGGCCCGAGCACCAACGTAGTTGGAGTGTAGGACCTATTGTTCTTCAAATGTTTATTATTCTTATTCTTATTCCTATTATTAATATTAATATCTGCGTCTTTCAAGGGGAAAAAGAGGTGCTTGGGCTACACGTCCATTCTTCAAAATTTGCACAAAATTCAGGATCGGTGAAAATAACAAGGAAATTGGGCCGTTGGGCTAAGGTCGGACAAAATGACTCCATAGCGCCACCTAGTGTGCAGCCCCAACTTTCGGTTTCACCGAGCTGTATGAAATTTGGTAGGTATATGTATCGTGATGGGATGTACAAAAAAGCCTCAAAAGAGGTATGCCATAAACCAGGGGTCACTAATAGGCGGACCGTGGTCCGGACCCAGATGCTGTCCTATCCGGACCCGGACGTATAACTGATGGATAATTAAGAATTCTACATTTGGGTGGAGCGCTTCTATTTTAACCTGCACAGCTTTTCCTGCCTTTACGGTACTCGTTCAGTAGTCCAGGAAACACACCGACCAATTACATGCATTGTAAATCATCTCACGTGATGCTACTCAGCCAATCGAATATCTGTATTCTGAAACGCATCGTGAGTCATTGAGATTTGCACACAGATACGGGAGACGGGGAGAGGGAGAGAGAGCAGTGGGAGAATTAAGTCGGAGAAGCAATTTCACATGGCCTGTTCTAAAAAGAGAAAAGTGGACCGCGAAAACAGAGCTTTTAACAAAGAATGGACAGACTCTTCATTTGTTCATTCTTCCTGCTGGCGCTACTAAACCACTCTGTCTCATATGTTCAGATACCGTGGCCATTATTAAATGCGCCAATGTGAAACGCCACTACGAAACCAAACATACATCTTTAGACCAAACACTCCAATCTGAACTGAGGGCAAGATGTTGAGATGTGTAGAGATTGTTTATTATGAAGTTGACTGAGACCGTTATGATGTGAAATGGATTTAACAAAAGAGAAGAGAAAAGTTAACTCCAGCCACACTTACCTTTTCATAAATTTTTCTAAAATCAAGCACTTTCTTTTAAAATGCAAGATTTTCAAAAAATCTTTTTTGTGTATTTATTTTTAGATGGAGCCCTTATTTTACTTGAAATGAGAGAACATTTATTTATGTATTTCTATGTATTATTTATAATCCATCCAGTTAAATTTGAAAACTTAAGTATATATTATATTTTAAAATATAATTGATGTGTACTTCTTTACTTGATTTGACAGTTGTTGACTACACAGAGACGTTACTACTAGGCTTCTTGAATATACAGTATATATGGCACTAAATAGCGCAAGTTAGATATTGTAATTTTCCAGACCTTTGCACGAGGAGATTTTCTCAATCTGGACCTTTTGGAATTTTAATTGAATACCCCTGCCCTAAACCCAACAGGAAGTCGGCCATTTTGAATTTCATGACATTTTTGGACCGTTTCAAGGCGCGGTACTTTTACGAAGTCCTCCTCGAGATTTAACCCGATTGCCTTCAGATTTGGTCGGTATACTCTTGAGACCTTGGCAGTGAAAAGTTACTCAAAGATCAAAAAGTTATCAAACTATGTGTCCGTGGCGGCAAAAAAACACCATTCGCCATGAAACAAGAAGTTGTTGTAACTCGGCCGTACATTGTCTGATCTACTCCAAATTTCTAGTGTCATAACATCCCGACCTTGAAGACATCTACATGTCAATTTAGAATCATAGTAATAGCGCTACCTAGTGGCAACAGGAAGTTATAGGTTGTGTACTTCGACACCCTACTCCTCACAGATTATTCAGATCCCTCTCAAATTTTGTCAGAAAAGCCTTCAGACTTTGATAATGCTTCATTGTGAAGATTGTAAGAATTTGTTAAAACGACGTGGCGGCTCGGCAAATTTCGATCCTTCACCATGAACAAATGAACTGACTCCACATCATCAGATCTTTTCCAGATTTCACAGGCCAATTATGTATAATAGTCATAGCGCCACCTACTGGTAATAGGAAGTTAAAGTCTCTATACTTTGGCTTGTTTCTCTTCGTAGATAAATCTGATCAACATCTAATTAGTTCCACACAAATGTAAGAAGTTCATAATGTCAGTTCATGAAGCTTTTGATGTTTCGTGGAACCACCGGGGACCACTATACACCTCTTGCTTCTGGTCAGAGTTTTGCAGGCTGCTGGGAGCCATGGTCAGTCTTTCGTCAGGGTTCCATCTACAGTCTAATGGGCTGGCTGAGCGGATGAATCAGGAGATGGAGACAGCCTTACGCTGTCTCTCCTCCCGTAACCCCTCCTCCTGGTCTGAGCAGCTCTTGTGGGTCGAGTATGCCCACAACACCCTTCCCAGTTCAGCCACCGGGTTCTCACCGTTCCAGTGTGCCCGTGGATATCAGCCACCACTCTTCCCGGAGCAGGAACAAGAGGCCAGTGTCCCCTCAGTCCAGGCATTCGTCCAGCGGTGCCGACGCACTTGGAGGCAGGCCCGCTCCACACTCTTGCGCTCGTCCGACCACTACCAAAGGTCTGCCAACAGACGCCGTGTTCCTGCACCCCGTTATGCCCCGGGACAACGTGTCTGGCTGTCTACACGGGACCTTCCCCTCAGAGTGGAATCCAAGAAATTGGCTCCTCGCTTCGTGGGCCCTTTCCCTGTTTCTTGAATCATCAATCCTGCTGCTGTCCGTCTTCGTCTGCCATCGTCCATGAGAATTCATCCCACCTTTCATCTCTCCAGGATTAAACCCGTCAAGAAGAGCCGCCTTCAGCCCCCCCCCCAGACCCCCTCCGCCCCCCCCAGCTCATCGATGGGGCACCTGCCTACATGGTCCGTTGCCTTCTCAAGTCTCGGCGATGGGGTAGAGGCTTGCAATACTTAGTGGACTGGGAGGGTTATGGTCCTGAAGAGCGTGAATGGGTTCCCGCTCGCAGAATATTTGATCCCTCCCTGATCACGGACTTCCACCAGGCCCATCCGGACCAACCCAGTGGGACGTCCCTAGAGGGGGAGGTTCTGTCATGAATTCCCCTTCATATTAGTTTGTTTTCATCCTGTCTGCTTGTTTTATTAACTCTCCTGTCATTTCAGATCCTACCATTCACACCCGATCATCTCCCTCACCCGGTCCTCCACACCCATCTCACCTGCAGCCCATTCCCTCATTAGCCCTCACTATCTAGGTCCCCTCACTTGCACTTGTTTCTTTGATTTCTTCCTGAAGATGATTTGCAGATACTGCAAGTTTCAACACTTTAAATGATCCTTCCTAATAATGCTAAGAAATTGTGTACAAAAACTTCACACTTTGGCCAGTAACTGAGCCCTGACAATCATTTTTGTCCCTTGAACTGAAGGCAAATCCATTGTCAATTTCAGTCGTTTAGCCCAATATCACAAATTTGTCTCAAAAGACTTTAGAATCGGTATAGCACACGACAGCATCTATCCTTAGAATCTCAGATGGGGGAAATCTCCCAGAAATAACTTTTTAATAAAAAGAGGAATGGTAAAGGGACTTACATTTAGAGAGCTTTTCAAGTTAAACTACATGTCAACATTCACACACACATTTATACACTGATGGCAGAGGCTGCCATGCAAGATCATTGGATCTAAACTACTGCTCATTCACACACACTCTTCCTCTGACGAAAGAAATTTGGGGTTTAGTATCTAAGGGCACTTGAACATGCAGACTGGAAAAGCGGGGGATATAACTGCTGATCTTCTGATTAGTAGGGGACCAGTTCTACCTTTGAGACTTCGGAGATCTCAGGAGAGGGAACCCGACATGCAATAGATGTTGTGTGTGCAGAGTTAACAGAAATATCAACAGATATGGACAAACAGAGTAACAATATTTGGCAGACAGATTGAAACATACAGTATAGGAAGAATGGGAAGGCCAGTCTCCTCTGTACCACAAAGACATTGAAAGAGGACAGACTCGAGGACATCATTCATACAGACGAACAAGGACAAATCTATTGTGATGCTTCTTTCACTCTTTCTCTTGCTAGGCTGATTCAAGCTCACACATTGCATTTGGTTATGTAGTTTTGGTCATGCTTCATAGCACCACCCCCAGGCCAAACTTGTATTAGATTTAGTAGTTTGCTTTAAAACAGGATGCATATTTCTAAACCAGGGCATGAAGGGCTTAAAAAAGTATTTGTGTCCAAAAGTGACAGTTTTTAAATGTCAATATGTTATTACTTTCACCACATTTTATCTTTTATGATGTAGAGCTTTTCCTAAAGGATGAATCATGCAAACAATTAAGCACAATTGCCTGCAAGTGGTATACTGTACAGGATTATTGGATCAGTTTTGAAGTGTTTGGTGGTTAAATAATGCTTCATATTTCTCTTTTTACATAGTTCTACCTCATTTTTAATTGGAAACAGCTACAGAGCCTGTTAATGAAAAAAATTGTCAATGCTATTCCATTAGCTCAGTTTCCCATGCATATGTACCAATGTGTGTTCAGTTGATGAAATGAAAGCAATAGCTCATCCGTGTGGAGTCTTTGCATCAGTCACTGTAAACGCATACTGAGGAAGATTAAAAATGGTGTGGCTCCTGTCAGAGCCCTGATATGTGGAGAGTGAATGGTGAGTCAGAAAATTGGATGGAAATGAGAAGCATAGATTTGATTCATTATAGAGCATGAATAAGATTAAATGCTGGCTAAGGAAGTGTTTTGACTGAGAAGAATAAATGGTGGACAGTTGGGGGTCAAATGGAACACAGATGGATCGGATGCATATGTAATGGCTGGGTGGACTCATTCCAGAGCCATTTCACTAACCTTGGTGAGTTCACAGCCACTTTGGAGCATCGGTTCAAATAAAGGTTGTCCACAAATTCCATATAAGTTTGGCATAATTCATACTTATTAAACTGTGCCCTCACACATACTGTTCCTCTTTGTGATCAATGATTAGGTTGTCCCTGTAAGTCACATACTGTACCACTCTGTGGAGCCATTAACAAAGGCATCTCTGTTCAGAGCAGAGTATTACGGCGTGCATAATGGTCCTGCTGAATCCTAATGCTGGGACAACTCACATCTACATGCATCAAATGAAAGATGAGCACGTTGTTTGAAAAGCCTCCACCTACAGGGGATAATGAAAAGAGCAGCGGTGTTACAAACTGACATTCAGCAGTGAACCAAAAGCAAATAGTGCTGCTACAACCTTTCCTTTGTCCTTGGCTGTAGCCATG
>NW_022280365.1:20109-49044 GCF_004355925.1 Anarrhichthys ocellatus
TGTCTGACTATGCTGGAGCTTTTTCCCCACCATACTTAGAAAAATCCTTTCAGTCAACATATCTTCATACAGTCAACAGTTTGTATATCTTATGAAAAAGTTACTCCAAATTTTTTGTGCGTTTTTCCACAGAATTACAGCAGAACTTGTCAATTAGGCAATGTATAAGCATACAGGCAACTAAACTATGTAGTAAGGTAGTGGTGTTACGGATTTTGCCTAACAGATCACCCTCACGGTTCAGCATGCATCTGAACAGCGGATTAATTACAGTTTAACCGTCACAGTGTGAAATAAAGTTTTACTGACGATCGTTATCAGCCGATATTCAGTAAAAATATGCGATCAGGACATTATTTATGCTTTCTATTCGCCGATCCCTGACAATTACAAATGACAGGAGACGATTAGGTTATGTTCAGTGAAAATTATTATAGTGAATGGGTGGTAACTGGACTTCAGATTTTTTATTTTTTTTTTCAATGATTGAGTTAGACTCCTCAAAATTAAATAAGACACTGAAGGTAGCACTGGCCTATAGACTCGCTGAGCATCGGGACTTGTAGAGCGAAGTGAACGAGCTGACCAAATAAACGTGAGGCTTCCCACTAACTACAAACTTTGTACTGTATTTCAATTACTCCATTTGTGTCATTTTATGGTAAATGGACTGTACTTGTATATCTATTTTCTAGTCTTCCGGCCACTCAAACACTTTAACACTACATGTCATCATTCACCCATTTATACACTGATGACAGGGGCTACCATGCAAGGTGCGACTTGCCCATCAGGAATAACCAACAGTCATACACCAGAGGCGGGAGCAATTTGGGGTTAAGTGTCTCGCCCAAGGACACATTGACATGGACTAGCAGAGACTAGGATCGACCTGTCGATCCTCTGATTGAAGAACAACCCTGCTCTACCACTGAGCCACAGTCGCTCCGAATATTAGATTATTGGGCGAATGTAAATTAAAATGTTCAAATTTAGGTGATAAACTTGAATAAATACAGTTGTTTGAAGGAGATGTTTGTACAATCATATAAAATAGAAATTAGAGATGAATTATAACCTGTTTAACTTCGTCACACTAGCTCTAAGCAGCTTATAATACATCATTAAAACTACTAAAAAGTACTACTAAAAGTTTTTTATCAATGCAAATACAATCTTTTATTTCCCAATCATTTGAATTGTGTGTTTTTATGCAAGAAAACACTTGACTATAACAACATAAATATTTAGAATTCTGATGGGTTACGCTGACTTCAGAGCAGTTGAAAAAAAAAGTCTGGAACCTTGTAGGCTGTATAACTACTGTATAATCGACTGTATAATCGAACAAAACAATAAACAATTTTATTTATTATTTTTTTTATTTTGTGCTGATCCGTGATCTGATCCGTGATCTGATCCGAACGATGAGTTTTATGATCCGTAAGCTGCCATACATATGTATGGAAGCTACGTGACACATAAATCAATGTTGACTTCACACACGGCACGAACAGCTGTCTCCTGCATGAAAGAAAAAAAGGTTTTTCTTTGACCATCCACCTACCCCCAATGAAATATATTCAAATTGATTTTGTGGGATATTTATAATTTACAATGCATTCATTATCGTAGGTATAGCTATGAACGTTGTATGAGAACAGCCTTATACAGTTATCACTTCAGATCTTTGCTTTCAGTTAAAAGTAGCTGCAGTGGAGCCAAGCTGTAACATGAAGTGGGACTTGTTTAGGAACCCAAACCAACATTTCCTCACATGAACCACTGAGCCAACAAAATCAAACAGCCAAATTGAAATCTTGCTTGTGTTGGGAACAGTGGTGTAAGGTAGTTAGGACGGCCCCCAGTGCACACCACTATAACGGGAACTAGTTACTTACTGACGCTTTTATGTTTTAAGTCATGACTGCTCACTCGGCCTGCAGATGTTGTGCCTAAACTAGCCTCTGTATGTCGTATCGTGTCGTCAAATTATTAAATACAGACTTGCTACTGGATCAGCATCAACATACATGTTACCCAGCCATCATCATTGCACATCTGTATATGACAAAAATACCAACGAAAATAAACAAAAAATGTAATGTTGTTTTTATAATCTATTTAGTTTTTATAGTTTATGTTGAATAATCATATGTTTTTGTTATATATGACTACTGGCAATTTTACCAAATAGGAAAAAAATAGAATTCACTATGATTCGGGTTTGTCTTTTCGAGGGCATTTCTAGCAAATGGTACCTCTATTGATTCATGATGTTTCACTTAAAATTATCAAACGTTCCCCAGGTTAAACTCTGGGCACCAGTGCATTTACACTGTCTAATTTTTCTCTGCAGCAACTATCTGGGTTGTCACTTTTAAATTCCAGCTCGGTGAGCTTCATGTAAACTCCAACAAACCAAATACCACTATACTGGAATGTTTCTTTGGCATTGGGGCGGCCGTGGCTCACTGGGTAGAGAGGGTCATCTGGTAAGTCGGCGGTTCAATCCTTGGCTGCTACATGTCCTATGCCGAAGTGTCCCTGAGCAAGACACTGCTCCCCGGGCGCTTCTCAGCAGCCCCCTGCTCCCAATAAGCTAGGGATGGGTTAAATGCAGAAGTCAAATTGCATATACGTGTATATGACAATAAAAATCCTAACTTTTTAAACTGGCTGCTACACTACATATATCTTTACCATTACAATGTGCTCTCCTTGATTGGCAGTTCTAATGCCGTGCACAAGGTAAATAGTTTGTACCCCCCCTAAATAAAAAAACACCTGCTAATCAAGTCTCTGGACTGTATCTGGTGTGGAAATAAATCCACTACAGATCCACTTTCATGAAATTCGCACCACAGAGTGTACCAGTTTTTCCACTGAGAGAAAGGCCAGTCCAATGGTGTTTTCCTCATCTGATCCCAATATAACACTTAACAATGTTTACTGCCACACGCCCACAGGAGCAGTCGGTGGAGCTGATTAGAAAACTGTCTGATGAGGGTGAAGGATGAGCCTCTAGACCTCCATCATGTGGATGCAGCCTGTGGACGAATCCGCTGAGCTTCATAAACAAACTCGATCAATGGCAACAATAAGACCATCTAAGTAGGTATCCAATGTGTTGAGATTCACATGGATAACTTCAATTTGTGTGGAAGCAGTTGTCATCTGAGATGAACTCCAGAAACCAAGGTGTTTCTGAAAGAGCAGCGTTAGTGATAAGGGTGGGAGGGTAAAGAGGAAGAGGCGTAACACACTTTAACACTACATGTCATCATTCACCCATTCATACACTGATGGCAGGGGCTACCATGCAAGGTACCACCTGCCCATCAGGATTTTAACTAATCATTAATACCCTACAGCTTATGGGAGCAATTTGGGGTTAAACGTCTTGCCCAAGGACACATCGACATGGATTAGCGGAGCCGGGAATCAAACCGCCGATCCTCTGATTGAAGGACGACCCTGCTTGTGCTACCCACGATGTGGGCTAGGCTGCAGCTTGTAGCGTTAGCATGTTAGCTTTTACCCAACTGCAGCATGGACCAAAAGTAACATTGGCGCCTGTCTTTATGCGCTGTTCCCCAATATTATGAAAGTGAGCTTTTAGGCCATTTCACATCTAAAAAACACGACAGAAAGCAAGTGGGTCTACAAACTTGAATAGGAGGACGTGAGTAAAACTATGTGATGTGTTAACAAGACAAGCGTCAAAACATTATCATTTGGCATACAGCAACATACACTGTAGTATTGTAGCACAGTGAGTATTCATCTGTTGAAGAGACGTTTAGAAAACGACGTTCAAAACTTCTTTCTAATACTGAAATATGGCACACCATCTGAAACAACGACATTTAAATAAGGAAAGAGAGAATGTAGAATGTTTTCCGACAAGGAACTGAACTATAAATGAAAATGATCTATACTGATTTTATTATTGGATCCTGGTGGCCTTGGAGTGAGCATAGATTAATTTCACTGTCAGTCCATTTCCCTGTTATAAAGGGCTGTCTGACGGCAAAATAAAGTGCTAGGCCCCATTAGCCCCCCCCATAGAGTCAGGAAAGTTATATTTGCTGCCTACTTCTGCGGAAAGGGTTGGGCAGGGATTTTGCAGAGAAAACTATTTGAAAACTATTCGCAATCCACCACAGTACTATGTGTTCTGTATAGAATATCATAATAACTATAAAAACGATATAGACCGTGTGCTGCCAACAAGAAGCTCCCAGGACATCGTAATGGGAGCAGTGTACATTCTGTCTGTATATTTATGTAAAATAAGTGTGTGCTTACTGCTGGAACATGCATGCGCAAAAACTTACAGTGTACAGTATTAGACTATGAAATATCCGAGTGAGCATTTCTCTGTTGAAGAGACTTTTAGAAAACGACTTGTCACCAGTGAAAAGACGTTCAAAACTGGTTCAAACATGAATATTTGGGTGGCTTTGACAACGACATTTAAAGAAGGAAAGAGAGATGTTGTAATTGCTTGCACTGTCAACAATCATGTGTTTTCTATTTCATTGTAGTTGTATTTAACGAACATTGTTCATGTTGTATTTAAATTGTTGCTTAATAAATATGAATGAATTGTTGCCTGTGTCACATGGTTGTCTTTAATACGGTTATGGTTAAAAGACGTTCAAAAGTGAACATTTTTCACGGACCATTTGAGGGTTAGGGTGAAGGGGGGGAGGCTGGTGGTCAGCGCTGAGTGACACAAGTTTCAGTAGAGGAGAGTGTATTTATGTTTTAAATCACAATTCATAATTAATCCTGAAAGCAAACCAACAGTTTTCAAGGTAGGTAACACATTTCCATTTTTCAATGGTTAGGACATGTGGCTACTTTGCATGTAAATGAGGTGTCAGAGAGCATAAAAAAGCATCAAAATATAACAATTAAAAAAAAAGATGTAGAATGTATGGAAAGGAACTGGATACAGCGTTGGAGGCAGCGCCCCGTTCATTCCTATGAAAGTTGCTCAGTGGTGCATGAAGAAAAAAAGTTGACCTGCGACCTTTCACATTATGGGGCCCATAGAGCAAGCCATAGCCTATCCTTTAACCCCACCTCCCAGCCCTTGGTCCAGCCTAGGTCTCACAAATAACTCTGGATTCGTCTATTAGTGCATTTTACAACTTTTAGGACAAAATGATTTGAATAAGGGCTAGTCAAGTGTTTGTACTGCAAAGTTGATTCACTTAAAAAAAATATCCGCTGCATTACAGTCGTCTTTTTCCCAATGTATGTCAATGGGGAAAAAAGTATTTTTAGGCCCCATGGCATTAGATGACGTACCGGGAAATTGTAATCCCACCGTTTGGTCACCTTGTAAAATGGGCATCCTGAAGGATCCCCCTTCGCCCTAAACCCCCATGTTTATATCATGTTTAATTGTATCGCTCTGCTGGGCCAACATCACGTCCACATCTTGGCAGCGACCCCAATAGCTGCGTACCATAGGCTGCAGTCCAGGTAGACTAATTTTCCTGACATATTTTTACTGTCAATGACTTCACTGTTTCCAGATCAGTGAAAGTTCAGAGGCACATATGCTACATATAGAGTGGGAGGATGTGTTTATAATTGCACTCACCTGTGCTGACTATTATGTTTCCATTAGGCCCGCTCATGGATCTGTCTGCTGCTGGGTCTGTAAACCGGTGAACATATTTTAAGTATAGCCTTCAAACTGATATAGATTTTTTTTTAGGTGTCTAAAATACGCCTACAGCAGTACAATGCTTTGCTCATGTGCTGGTTCTCCTATCTGTTTCACCAAACTTCATGTTCTGTAGGTAATACACTGACTATGGAGAAGAACCTCATACAACCACACTTTGAACTATCTTTAACATGATGCCATTTTAACTTCAATCCAGTTTATATGTAAGGATTTAAGTCTATTTGATTTTCCGTGTGTCAACTCTTCATACCAGCCTGCAGTTGTCTAGAGTCTGTAAAGACGACAGCATCAGTTGTTTCAGTAAATACCCAGCAACAACGTAAATTCAACATAACTGATCAGAAAACGGTTTTATTTTTGCATCAGTGATCAGTTCAGTTCTTGAAGGCCCTGACAATCGATGAGTCCTGCCGATAGGGGCGTCAGATCAGAAAAGGTGTGAATGCATTATTCTATAGTGCGATGATAAACCACATATTTTTTAAAGAGATCAGTTTTGTTGTTTGTCTTTGTTTTTCTTTGAGCATTATTCTTATCTTTTCGAGCCCCTTAAGGCTCCTTAAGAATACATGAACTGTGTTTCCTCATCCCAATTATATTCCTACTCATTATGAAGGTTGATAGTAAAGAATGTTCTTTGTTAAACTCTCATGACATTTGTAATCCCATAAAACCAGCACACTGAGTTCTAAAATGATGGAAAGTCCTCCTTATTGAATCCTATTCTCCTGTCATAACAATAAAATGGCTGCCATTTTTATTTATCTCTAACATAACTGCCTTAAAATTGAGCAATGTTTCATGTCTGCATGCTGCACGCATGCCACAGAATGTGAATAGACTATACAACAGCCAACAGAGTGTTTAGTATTACAGTGGTGACTTGGCCATTGGGAGGACAGAGATAATTTCCAGTACAGCCCGCTGAACGAGACAATGCAGACAGAGCATTGTGGTAATCTGTCTTTTCTGTGCCAAGTCGTTTGTGAAAATAATTTAAGAGAAGGACCTGCGGTGACAATCTTTCCTTATTTGACTACTGATGAGCCACACCACATTTGGGCGGGGGGCTGTTTATTTATCTCTGCAAACCAAGGTGTCAAGTAGGCTTTAACAAAGGAAACTTCCTCACATGAGCTCAACGGCCTCTATTATTCCACAAAAGACATCCAGGAGTCACTTCTTTTTAAGGCTGCTTTTTAACTTACGGTTTAATGTCCTTCTTCACAATCAGATGTTATTCAACATGGACACTACTGTGCACAGGACTAGCAAAATTAAATAAAAGTAGTAGAGTAATGGAAGACAATGTACTATATATCAGAAACAACAAGTAAAATCATGTTTAAAGTCGAGATTGGTTTGGAGAGTTTTGTACTCTGGTAAAAGTCCCGTCACCTTAAGGACATTTGCAGAAATAAAAGCAATAGTACATGTGTCAAATTTAGACATTTGTGGGACATTATGATATACGATATGTGGTTAAGTTTTGAACATCTTTAGGCCACAAAATAAATTGTATTAAATGCTAACATGTACACGAGGGGAGCAACAGAAATATGAGCCCTTCTTTTCAAACCAACACTAGATTTCTTTTTTTATGGACAGCACTTTGCAGCCTGTGTATAGAACTTTTTATCAATTCAAAATATGCAATCTGCAATTAAAGAAATGGCCGATAATAAATAAACACATAACTTTATGTGGTTTAATATTGTTATATTAATTTTCGTTAGCCGGACACTTATAGAATCAACTCTGTAATGGACGTGACTTGAAATGGAACAAGTACAATACTTCTGAGAAAAAGTAAAACTTACAGAAAAGAATTACAGAAGTACACAAAAAAACAAAATATTATTTAATTAACTGATGATCTACCATTTCAGAAAATGTTCACTGCACATATCTGCAAAAAATTTACTGACATTCATGTATTTTTCCTGTAATATCTGCTCCTGCAAGTATCCACTCAGAGCTAAAGCATGACTCAGCTTTTACAGTCCTGTTCTTTATACACCCACCAAACACCCCGAACTCCTGCCTATGGCTTATATGTGGTACAAAAACATAGCACTTCCACTGGAACAAAAAACATGGAACTGAACAGAATTCAGGTAGCAATCGTGTTCCCCTCCTAATGTACTTCATGGCAAACAATTTAGTTGTGAGTAGTAATTTAGTAGTGTCATAAGAGACCGAGTTGCCAGTAGATGTTGAGATACTGTATTTTACTGAATAGGTTTAGACTTTGACCTGGTGCCAGAAGAAAAGTCAGGGGATCACCAAAGTTAAGGAGCATAAAAGTCACGAAGATCCATCTACTACCTGTTGAGATATCACAGCCTGGACGAAAGTGGTGGACTTACAGACCGACGTTGTCTTTCCAGAGCCACTCTGCTAGTTTAGCTAAAAAGAAGAAGGGGAATTAAATGAACATGTGATCTCATGTGTCTTCAGAAATGGGTTCACAATGCAAATTTGTGGTTGGTGTTTTTCTCTCTTCCGACATCTGATGCTTAAATTGAACAGTAGCAGTCAGCTTACAAAGCTGAGACAGGCACCTTTACCTACCAAAATGAATGCTTTGTAAGTCGTAGATATCCCACAATATTTATTTGTATGTAATATGGAACAAGGAAGTAGAAAGACCACAAAAACCCACACAGGGTGGGTGGGAGTGGACTTGAATGGCTCATATATAAAACGGTCTTTCAGCCAGGAGAACAATCTTCGGTCAGTGAAGGTAACATCAGCCATGATCTTTCTCTCACGCTAACTATGTGTTTTTTACCCCTAAACTTCCTGTGAAGACAGAAATTTATTTTGAAAAGACACCATTTATGTAAGGAGCATTTGTTGACACTCTGTCACTGACACGCTGCGTTGTTTGACACATTGGTGTGAGAATGTGTTGTTCAATAGAGCAGTGAGAAGCTGTGAATGGCTAGTATTTCTGGTTATTCAGCCCTACGTGACTACCTGCCACTTACAGATGAGGTTTCTCAGTAACTCTCTTCTTAAGCTTCATGAAGTGTAACTTCCAGCAACCCTCTCACCAGCAGAGAAAATAACCCCAAGTTCCGCCTAGGGATGGGAGAGGCTGGAGAGAACCTAGTCTTAAAGATGGATGATGCAAGGCAGCTTTCCAGTGCTGAGAGGTAGAATTGGACCTGGATCAGTCATGACTCATTGAGTTTGCTCGACTGCCGCAGGAAGACATCTTTTATTGGGTTTTCTTGATTAAACAGATGATGTCCTCATTTAAGAGTGTTGGTGATGTTGGACACTTAAAAACTAGATGACTCTGCCGAAGTCACAACTGAGCGATTTCAGCTGTGCTAAGCACCTCTCCACTTCATCAAAAATCATAAGTTCTGCTAAGCTAACCTTGTCTTATCAGTAGCTATGGGGGTAGATCCAGTCCAGTGTCCTCACTGAGAGAGACCGTTTTTATCTGGCTCTTAAGTTTTCATTCTCATCACTTAACTCCAAAATGTAATGTGGGCAAAACAAATTTGCCATCTCATTTAGCAGACTTGGAATTGCTGTTGCAACCTTACCTTGTGATTTAGACTAGAAAGAAGTCTATTCAACTTTAAAAAAAGGATAATTTAACCTCTATGGGAGGATGAGCAAATGAGTTTGTGCAGAAGTCAGCCTTGCACGACACAGTTTAGATATATATTGATCTCCAGCTTTAGTATTCTACTTGAGCTTTTCATCATTTTCATCCAGGGAGCAACACAGCTGTAGTTTGACAGACAGCTGGCATTAGGTGCAATCATTGATGTATAAGGTAGCAGAGGCAAGGAGGGAGCGCATATAGTCCATGATGTATGTGAGCTCACAGTTCTTCGTCTCTGACCCTAGATTTTATCCCCAGCTGCATGTCATCCTCTGAATGTGCTCATACATGATGTTCACATGCATTTTGTCCTGAGACCTGCAGGTCAGGAGACTCTCTATGGCAAATACATATGAGTGTAAATGTGTGTTATCCTTGCAGTGGACAGTCCAAATGAAGCAGGTAAAACAATGTCTAAATGCATGAGCCTTCAAGAGCAATACAAATCAACCTGAAGGTCTTTCATATTTGGCACCTTGTGTTATGCATTTCATCCACTTCCCCCACTCTGACTGTGCATCATAGTGTAGCAACAGGAAATGTTGGATTGTTCCCCACTAATAGGGAACATGAGCCAGACCGTCAGACAGGTTAGTGTGAGTTGTCAAAACACAACACACACTGTAAGGACTGTTTTCATGCCCACTAGCTTCACTGGAGATGACCTTTCTCTGTAAAGATATTTGCCTTCATTTGTCACATTGTATTATTGATGATTACCTTTTCATGCAACAAGGTGGAATAAAGCTAAATATCTAGCTCTCTCTATGCCTTTGTTAACAGGAGGAACATTTCTCTCCCTTCATTTCTCTCACTCAGAGTTTCCGTTGTGTTCTGCTGAGGGGTTGGAAGGGTTGTTGTCTTGTAATGTTTGAAACACATTTAAAAAGCCTAACGAGATGCCTCATTTAACTCTCTGTGTCTGGAAGGAAGGAGCGGAATATGATCTTTCTGACAGCAGTAACAAATTATTTTTCTATTCTTTCAGTATAATGAGGCAACAGTCTCTGTTTGTGTATTTATTTCTATATTCATAACTCGCAGGTCTGAGTATGTGAAGCTTCTGGCTTATATTATTTTCAATGGAACAAATCAAGTCTGATTCACTAATTAAGATTTACACAAAATGTGAATGTTTACTCTGATTATGTACTGAGCAATCAGCTCATTTTGTGTGGTTTTTACACTATTGTTTTGTTTTTACTTGTTCTTAATTTGTCTCTGTCACACTCATGCCTCATTTCAAAGCAACTGGGAAGAAAGACTTTCCATATATCTGTACTTATTCCTTTACTTTCCTAAAGCCATTCTCTCCCCCCCAGGAAGGAGACAACAGTCATTGCCATAGATTTGAGCTGTGCGCCCTCTGCTGCCTCTTCCTGGAATAGCGCAGTGAATATGATCACACCAAATGTGTGGAGCTTTGGGATTAGTAGAGAGGAAAAGCACCTGTGCCTTTTTCAACTGCCAGGAATCAGTTGTTCCTCTCCATTTTTTTCCACTGATTTTTTTCCACTGATTTGCTTGCACTCTGCATGTTTTGCATGTTGGTAAATTGTCAAATGTGCTGTAGAGATCACAGAAGGTTGGTTTTCTGTGGCTCCTGTGTCAATATTTGCCCTTGAAATGGATTGTTTTCTCATTTCACATAATCTGTGCAGGCTGATCTTCACTGCTGCTAACCTTTCCTCTGCACCCTCTTACGCATGCGCCTTATTTCCTGTTCAAATGTGATATGAAAGTTATTTAACTGCAGCAGCAAGACATTGTGAAGGTGGAATAAAGCCGTGCATACATTTAACCGAAGCCTCTCGAAGGTATTCTTCATGCACTTCAGAAGCAGCTTGGAAGTAATGGTAGCTCTGAGGCAAGCATTACCTAGAATAATGACTTGCAAATGGGTTGAAATAGTAAACAAATCTTTCAAATAAAAGAAGACAGAGAGACGTGGTGAGATGAGCTAAAAGCTTTGTAACAACAGATTGATGCTCTCTGATTCCATGGAGAAATTACAAGTGAAATGCCCTCTTAAATAAAGTTATGTTTTTGTTTGTATGTTTCAGCTGTGATTGGCACTACAGTAGTTTAGTGAAAAAATAGATATGAAATTAATGAAATGTTAAAAATCTATAAGGAGCAATATTTCTCATGTGTTTTCACTCTTCTGTGAGCATTTGTACAAATGCAAACCTGCTCTTCACTCACAAGTTATTCACAGATTTCTGTTAGCTTCCCGTGTAATGGTAATTTTTTACGTAGTATATATTTCTACTTACTTAGTATATATTTCTACTCAGTATATTGTATTCATAAGTAATTTTGCTCTGAACTTTGTTGAACTTCACCATGTCTCTGTTGTGCAGAAGAAGAGTTCTCCCTTGCCTGTTCACATAGATAACTAACTGTGTTGTGTGAGAATGTTCCAGCACCAAGGCCTTTGGGCCGCTTGTTTTGGTTGCTGACCGTTTGTTTTTGAATGTTGTTCCTATCAGTCTGACACCAAAAGTCTGAGACAGAAATGTCTGTAACATTGGCCATCAGCTCCCACCTTTGCTCATTCTGTATAAAGAAAGCTTGTTCACTTTTTTCTTGGTTCTTCCTCACTGAGACTGTACGCATTCTGTTGTGATGATTGAACCTTCTCTGCGCAGAGAATAAATACTTAAAACCTTTTAAACCTTAGCCCTATTTTTAGGCCTCTGCTCGAAAATTGCATTACCATACCCAAAAGACTCCAAATCTGTAACTACAAGGCCTATTTTAATAATTTTGATGCTAGAATACAGGTAACACTTGTGAGATGTGTTGAGATGTGAAAATATTGTGTATATGTTACTGGTTAATAGTGAATGAAGATGGTACACAGCTCAAATTGAAAAAGTTTCAGGTTCACCTGAAAAAAAAGCACCTGTATTGAAAATATTTATTTGAAATAATACAGATACAAGCCTAAAAATATGCCACAGTCATAGTACAACGTGTCTACAGTCTCCACAAATAAATTTTACTTCGATTGAGTGAAGCAGGCCAGTATAAATGAGGTCTGAGTCAAGCCAAATTGTCATTTTTGGAACCAGCTGTTGCGCTGCTCTATTCTAATTTTACATACTATATAACTATATATTAACTATATATTCACTTGTCTTATCACTAAGAGTGTTCAATAATCCCAATAAAGCAGTTTGGCATCATTTTGAGCTGTCATGTCTCTCCTCCATGAAATTCTCTCCTCACTGTCTGTGTCTCTTTAAGCCTTTGTAAGGCCTGTGATTGGCGGATTTCATCATGTGACACCTTGTTCAATGTGGAAGAGACTCACGGAAGCAGTAGGCGGGTTATTTAGTAGATTGACCGAGTTTTTAGGCACTAGAAACTCGATATGCTTGGCACAACCCCCACGCCTAAAACCATTGGTCCAGGAGGAGAATGCTGACCATTTTGTCCCAGAACCTCCCAGAAACGCCATTTCAATACGGGGAGACAGGAGGGGAGAGGGAGTATAGACAGGACGGGAGAGGGAGTATAACGATGGACCGGATTTCAATGGATTATCTGCGTTTTCCGGCATGAAAATCTCCAAAAGGTATGCTGACTTTCAATTATTTTTCTGTGGAGTGGTATTATGTTTCGTTGGCTTTGTTTATGTAACTTTTCAACGGTTTGACGGAGTGGGATTTGGCGAGCGTGAATCGACGCGGGGTAGAATCCTAATCCTTCCGCATGTATAAATCCACCATGATCGCTGCCAGCTTTGTGATGGGAGATGCAAATGGAGAACATAGTTGGCCGATTTTTGGCGAAAAATACGTGATATTGTGGTAAATCTTCTAGATATGATATTAGTTTGAGTATAATTGTGTTTGCAGTGTTTAAAATGGCTGCTATGATGATGTTTCCCAGACGTTTTTCATTAATTCATTAATTTGTTTATGAAAAGTGTATTCTACGACACGCTGTATGCTAAACTTTTCTAAAAAGGGGTCCCGTGGGGGATCATTTATGCTAATGCCCACCGATAGTGGCTTGACAACCACTTTTATCTAATTTCTGCTCTCCAAGCATCTTACTATCCACATATTTAGATCAGAAAAGTCATTATTTTCTCATGGTGTGCCCACAAACCCTTTCAATAAGGTCAGTGTTTGGGCCGCTGTAATTATAGAATCCTGCTTACGTCCGTGCTTATCAGTAGGTGGTGCTATGACTATGAGTTAATATTGGCATGCAGAAGTCCTAAAGCCATGACAGTCAACAAGCATGTCAAGTTTGGGACAGTTTTGACAAAGTACAGTCGAGTTACAACAGCTTGATGGACGATGGCGAACCATGTAAAATGGCCATCACACCATATCCACGTCGATCGATGAAACCTAAAGCTTTTAATAACTTTTAATCGCTAAGGTCTTTAGATTGTTCTGACCAAATTCTAAGCTGATCGGATTAATTCCCTAGGAGGAGTTCGTAGTACAGCACCTGGAAATGGAAAAAAAACACGAGAAATTCATACAAAATTCAAAATGGCTGACTTCCGGTTGGGTTTAGAGCATGGTCCCAAGAGACTTTATTTTAAGTCCACATGTGATACATGTGCCTACCAAATTTTGTAAATCTATGTGAAACGTACAGCGAGGGCTGCTTCGTCGAAATTTTGTAGGGGGCGCTATTGAGCCGATTTGCCACTCTGAACCAATAAAATCATATTATATAACTATGATGTGGAGTCGAGTTACATCAGTTTATTCGTTCATGGCGAAGGATCGAAATCCGCCGAACCGCCACATCGCCGCCCTTCAACAACTTCTTACAATCTTCACAATGAAGCATTATCAAGGTCTTAAGGCTTTTCCGACAACATTTTAGAGGGATCTGATTAATCTGTGAGGAGCAGGATGTCAAAGTACAAAACGTACAACTTCCAGTTGCCACTAGGTGGCGCTATTACTATGATTCGATATTGTCATATAGATGTGTTCCGGGTCAGGATGTTATGACATATGAGATTTCGAGCAGATTAGACAATGTACGGCCGAGTTACAACAACTTCCTGTTTCATGGCGAATGGTGTTTTTTTGACGCCATGCCACGGACACATTGTTCGATAACTTTTTGATCTTTGAGTATCTTTTCACTGCCAAGGTCTCAAGAGCATACTGACCGAATCTGAAGTCAATCGGGTTAAATCTCTGGGAGGAGTTCGTTAAAGTATGACGCCTTGAAACAGTCCAAAAACGTCATAAAATTCAAAATGGCCGACTTCCTGTTTGGTTTCGAGAAAAATTCCAAGAGGATTTTTTGTACGTCCCATCACGATCCACATACCTACCAAATTTCATACAGCTAGGTGAAACCCAATGTTGGGGCTACTCAATAGGGGGCGCTATCGAGCCAATATTTCATACTATTATAATATTTCATATATTTCATACATAAATATTTCATTGGACACCCCAATCAGACTGCAATTTTCGCAAATTCTGGCTTGCGTGCCGAATTTCAGAAGTTTTCCAGTATCCCAAGCACCTCCTTTTTGCGACTAAACTTGTAAAATAATAAGAATAATAAATAATAAACATACGAAAAACAATAGGTCCTCCGCTCTAACTACGTCGGTGCTCGGGCCCTAATAATAAACATACGAAAAACAATACTTCCTCCGCTCCGACTACGTCGGTGCTCGGGCCCTAATAAACAATTGAAAAACAATAGGTCCTCCGCTCCGACTATGTCGGTGCTCGGGCTCTAATAATAAACAATCGAAAAACAATAGGTCCTCCACTCCGACTAAGTCGGTGTTCGGGCCCTAATAATAATAATAATAAACAATCGAAAAACAATAGGTCCTCCGCTCTGACTACGTCGGTGCTCGGGCCGTAATAAACAATCGAAAAACAATAGGTCCTCCGCTCCGACTACGTCGGTGCTCGGGCCCTAATAATAATAATAATAATAAACAATCGAAAAAAAAATAGGTCCGACTACGTCTGCCTGGTCTGCATTTGAGTCCTCCACCATGCCCCGTGACACTATAGGAAATAGAGGGATTAGATTGAATAATTAGATTAACAGTGACCACCTGCAGGGAGTTGAAGCAGCAGAGAAAAGAACATCATGAGAGAAGCAAAAAACTATGAGGAAGATTAAAACAATCATAAAATGAACATACTGAAGATATTAAGATAATTTATCATCACATAGAATTTTATGCTTTAAGGTTGTGTAAGAATACAGTGGCTGTTCACAGTGCCGTATGCAGATGTGAGAACTGTCACACAAGTACACATTGAGCACAGAGGAACATTAAACAGCTCAAATACTAGAGCAGGGGAAGGAAGTAGCTTAAACAGCGGAACACTGGCAATAAGTATGCAAGAGAGTTTTTTAAATGTTGAAGTGTCCTCTCATCCGCATGCCAAATGACCTTGTTCACAGTCGTGCAGCCTGTTATTTACGGCACAGTTAATTTTTTTCCAATAACCCGGCCTCTCTGATTGGCTAGTGCTCGTGGCCTTCTTTGCAGAATTTGTCAAGTTTAGTGCTGATAGACAAGATTGGTGGAAGGTTGGTTGGTTAATCATTTTTAATTAAGTTGAATAAGTTTTCTTAAGGATGGCAGGCTTCTTCCATAGTGCTCTCAGATATAATTAGAACGTCCTGCTTATGGGAGAAAATTAATTGAGTTTTTTTAAACTAGTACAGTGCCTGATCACAATTTGCCTGTCGAGAACAGGTTGAATGTTCGGCCTGTGGTGGTGCTGCTTGCAGCTTTCTAGAGAGCCGTTCATACAAACAACTTCACACTCAGCTTTCTCGCGTCCTCAGCAACACATTGTCATGATATTGCGTCACTGTAGGAAATTTAGGTTTAGAAGTGTGTTTTAGGATTGATAATTAGAAGTGTTTCTTAGTATAATTTATAGCACCCTTAGAGGTGGGTAGTAAAATGTTAGTAAGTACTTGGGTTATACCAAATATGCTTGTAAAGTTTTTGCCCCAAGTTACAAATTCTTATCGAATGTATAGTATGTTTACAGTATGTTTATCATAGAAGTGTTGAGCCATAAAAGACAGTCATTGAATGTATTAAACTGTGAAGAATAGCCAAGGGTCAGACAGGGATTTCCAGACAGGCATTATAGGGACACGCAGAAGGAAACATCACCCCCGCGCCAAGGGGTCCTCCAGCTGGCTGATGTGAGAAGGAGGAGCTAGCTGGATTAGAACCAATAGAAACAAAGATGGACATTTTGTGAACATTTACGAACTATATAAGGAAATTCAGAGAGAGCATTCGTTCTGTTCATCTCATTTCATCCAGCAGGGTAACAAGCTTCCTGGCTGTGGTGTGTATGGCTGCTTTTCCGCGTGGATCATATTTCTATATCGATACTGTAAATATTCTATAGATTCTGTAAATGGTGTACTTCACTTTGCAATTGTTTTAGCTTCTGTAGTATTAAATACTTTTGATTATAATTTGAGCCAGCTGACTTTTTGGCACGGCTCCATCACATGCGGTTCTCCTCCAGTTTGCGAGAGGTTCTTGAACCTAACATCACGCACCCATCATGGTCGTGGCTACTCACCGTCAAAGACACCGGTGAAATAGGCTTACAGTCTGGTCACAGGAGAAACCACCAGGGCAGACTTTACTGGTATAGTCTAGTAAAGTCTGCCCTGTAAAGGCCCAGGCTGCATACTATGCCCCAAACAGCTGATTAAAGCTCTTAAGAAATATGCAACTCAGCTGGACACTACTGACTGTGTACTTCTACTGCAGGAGTAACATTGTAGTACTACTTTTACATGGCAGAGAAATGTTACTGGTCACGTTGCAGATCTAGACTTCACTCACAAAATATAACAATTCAAATATGATGCATTATTTTTCATTAAGCAGCATCATATTGAAAACTCTACCTTGAACCTTGAATTAGGATAATGTAGGTCCATTGTGCTAAAAATGCCGCTCTTTTACTTTGCACTTGAAGTAAACATTTGAATGCAGGAGTTTACCTAAAAGAGTTTACCTAAAAAAGCTAAATTTTACTATTAATCATGAATAGCTTTACTTTAGAATTTGTTTTGAGTACTTCTTGTACCACTGCCAATACCAACATTCTCAGTCAGAGAAAGACAGCTTGTTTTAACATAATCACCACAGTAATACAGTGGAGCATGGACTTAATTAGCAGAGGTATTTTGTTGGGGGTTAACATTTTAAGTGTTATAAGTTAGTATCAAGTCAGCGGGGAAATGTACTCACAAGGGAAAAACGCACCCAAGTCGTATAGTATTGTCTGCAATATCAGTGAAGTACACTTAGCGGAGGTTTCCATTTCCAAATAGGCCTATTAGTGGTTTGCTGTGATATAACCACTTCTGTTATAAGGTAGAGCATGGATTTAATGAGTGGAGGTATTTTGAGGGCGGAAAAGGTATAAGTTATAAATGTTTAGCTCTGTGTTGTGTGTTCTCTCTGCTCTCTCTCTCCTGTGTCTCTGCAGGTTCACCCTTTTCCTCCCCAGCAGCTGCAGTGAGTGAATGTATGCGGCTGGGCTCAATCCCTCTTTAGGACGTGCTGCTAAGAGGCCAGGAGGGGCCGACTGACGGGCAGCATTCAAGCTTTGTGTGTTGGTTGTGGTGTTTTCTCTGCTGGAGACGTGCGCACCGGGGTCGGTAGTGTGACCTATTAGTTGGTCTTATGTCGTGTGTTTTTTATGTTGATGTAGGACTTAAGCTGTTACTTTTGTTAATCGGTTCTGCTATACTTTTAGAATGTCTTCAGTTGGTTTCATTCCATTTGACAAGACTCTCTTTCCCTGGGTTTATTTTTTGTTACTCCCCTGGACCCTAACTAGGGATCTGCATTCAGCTACTAAAGCTATGTTAATGTTTTCATCCGTACCATGAAGTCACATAACACATTTCTAATCTATGGAGGGACATTGGCATTTTGTTGATGAAAGAAAATAAATTAGTAGAGATGCGAAGCTATTTAGGCTAACCTGTAAATGCAATTTTAGGCCTTGGCCTACTTCTGCTTTACTTTTTACTGGCTACAATAAACTGTGGGATTAAATGAATGTGGGCAACAATTCAAGACAAGTTATTTGGATAAATCAAGGAACATCAACTACTAGTTGACTGTTTTGTACCCTAAACAACAAATGTTGGTGTTGTCTGAATTTACTTGCTCTTATCTTGGGTTGGGGGCAGCAAAAGGACATTGCATGCATTATTTTCTCCCACAATATGGATGTACATATATATCTGGGCAAAATATCAGCAAAAATACATTTAAATTTTTTTTTTTAAGCTCCTGCCCAATGAATCATGTTCACGGCCTCCCTCTTTTATCAACACTTCACACAGGGAAAAATGCCTCTGCAACAAAATGTTACATGTAGACTCATCAGGAAGATTATGGACTGTCCAGAGAGTGTCCTACTACAGTCATAGTCACCAATATAAACAATGCAGAGCTGCACATAAAACAGATCCTGTGCATTGCAATACACCTGCTGAAGTATTTGAAATGATCTCTAAGCTGCTTTCTGAGAAATCAATAGTGAAGCAGGTTTGGTGAAAAAGACTTTTGGTGCAAAATGAAGGCAAGGAAAGTGCCACCTCTCTAGAGAAACGTTTGAAGGATGCAGACATGTGAACTCTGTGCGAGGAGCGGGCCTCTCTCTCTCAGGTTGAATCGGCTGATTCAAAAGGCAGCAATTTTCAAGGTGCTTAAAGGCTTTTTTACTCAGTCAACCAAGGCTTCGTTGCTTGAGTGAAATTGCTGAAAGGCTTCAGCAAAGGTAACCAGAACCTTTTGTTAGAGAAATGTGCTGAAAATGAGAGGAACGTTGCAATAGGTGAGCTTTTTGCTGCCCTGTAGCACACAATGGCATTTAACCAGCTGATCAATACCAAAGATTTGATGTGTTTTCACTAAACATTCGTTTCAGCTGTTTTTCTTGTCTTGTTACAGGCACCATGAGAGCTCACAGAGCTGCTGATGTTGTTGCTGTTCCCACTGGTCACCAGCAGAGGTCAATGAAAGTCTGTCAAAAAGGACTCTTTGATTCTCCTCAATATGGCCCGGACCATAACTCTTACTATTTTTTCCATAAGCATTGTGTTGATGTACTGTTGTTATCAGTAATAATGCTAATTGGACAAAGATTAAGAAGAATGAGAGAAATAAGAATTATAAAAAGATTACAGCACTTTTTATAAACAGTATTTGCTTTACAACAACATTTGGAGAAGTTTGAGCAGTGGCGGGCCGTGCATTTTATACCTGGGCCTTCACTGCTGTCCTGCAGCTGAAACACAGCTACGGTTATTATTTGTTTCATGTAAAAATGAAGCCAACTCCTGTAAATACACTAACTGCAGAGAATACGCCAAGAGTGTGTCTCCTCTCTGCGCTGACTGCAGCTGGGACTGCTGCGTGAGGCTGCTGTGAGAGTTACCGCCTGTGAGTGCTTTGGGGCGGCTGAGGGGCTCATGGTAGCATTCACGACAGTATAGAACGTACGTGCTTTCACGTTGGAGTCAAAACACCAGAAAAGTCTCCAACAACACCAGAAAAAGTCACTAGATTTGTCTCTAGTAGCTTTTGACAAAAAAAGTCACCATGAGCGTTTGGAAAGTCGCCAGATTTAGCGAGAGAGTCGCCAAGTTGCCAACACTGGCACCGGCTAAATATGTCCCCAGAGCAACATTGGACGTAACAATGGTTCCTATCACATATAAAACCAAACAAAAATCCATCTTCATAAAAACAAGTTGTACAAAAAATATATATAAACAAGCATATTAAAGCTACTGCAGATGTAAAAACAAAAGCAGTTCACTTACCAGAGCTGCTGTTCACTATTTAAAGACAAAGTCCATCCTCCTTTCTTTGTTAATAAAGAGTTTAATCTCACGGTTGTTCAGTACATCCGTGCGTTTTAGTTCCAGTAAGAAGTCCTTCTCTATTCATGGATGCCAGTGAAGACAGTCGAGCCTCCCCAGTTGTATTTCTTGAATACGTTTTAATGCGTTTGAGGGCTGAAAATGTCCGCTCGACAGAGGCAGCAGATATTGGGATTGTCACCGCCCAACATGTCACGCTAGCCCACTGACCAATCACGTATGTCTAGGCCAGCTAGAAGAATACGCCCAACATGTCAAACTAAAGATCTGATTGGTTGAAGACTATGACAATCAACAATATCGTCCCCATTCACCTCTTGTACCCTAGAGCACCCTTTAAAGGGGGCTAGAGGGGGGCAACAGAGTACACACGTGTACAATTCACTTTTGCGAAACGAATAACATGATATTTTATGACATATCATATACCTATGTAACAAAGAGATTCTGGGCGAAACACCCATGGGAGCCATTTTACACACTGCAAACACAATTATACATGAACTAAGATCATATCTAGAAGATATCTAGAAGATTTACCACAATATCACGTATTTTTCGCCACAAATCTGCGTACTATGCTCTCCGTTTGCATCTCCCATCACAAAGCCGGCAGCGATCATGGCGGATTTATATATGCAGAAGGGTCGTGATTCGACCCCGCGTCAAATGGCGCTGTTCAAATTCCTCTGCTTCAAACCGTTCAAAAGTTACATAAAGAAAGCCAACAAACAACAGTACCACTCCACAGAAAACAAATTGGAACTCAGCTAAAAGGCTGTCAATCTGCTAAATAATGCGCCTACTGCTTTCGTTAGGCTCTTCCGCATTCAACAAGGTGTCACATGAAGAAATCCGCCAATCACAGGCCTTACAAAGGCTTAAAGAGACACGGACTGAGAGGAGAATATTTTATGGATGAGAGATATGAGAGCTGAAAATGGCTCAAAATGATACCAAACTGCTTTATTATGATGTATTGAACACTCTTAGTGATAAAGCAAGTGAATATATAGTTAATATATAAAATTAGAATAGAGCAGCGCAACAGCTGGTTCCAAAAATGAAAATGTGGCTTGACTGTCCGTACTCCACCTGCTACACTCAATCGAACTAAAATTTGTTTGTGGAGACTGTAAAGACGTTGTGCTATGACTGTGGCGTATTCTTAGGAATTTTTAGGCATTATTTCAAGTAAATATTTTCAATACAAGTGCTTTTTTTTCAGGCGAACCTGAAATTTTTTCAATTTGAGCTGTGTGCCATCTTCATTCACTATTAACCAGTAACATATACACAATATTTACACATCTGAACACATCTCACAAGTGTTACCTGTATTCTAGCATAAACATTATTCAAATAGACCTTGTAGTTAGAGCTGTGGACTCTCTTGGGTATGGGTATGCAATTTTCGAGCAGAGGCCTAAAAATAGGGCTAGGGTTTAAAACCTCTTGAACCCTAGCCTATTTTTAGGCCTCTGCTCAAAAATTGCATACCCATACTTAAAAGACTGTAAATCTGAAACTACAAGGTCTATTTTAAAATGTTTGATGGTATAATACAGGTAAAACGTTTGAGAGACTTGTTCAGATGTGTATACTGTATGTTACTGGTTAATAGTGAATGAAGATGCACACAGCTCAAATTGAAAAGTTTCAGGTTTGCCTGAAAAAAAGCACTTTCATTGAAAAATGTTATTTGAAATAATGCAGATTGAAGCCTAAAAATACTCCACAGTCATAGCACAACATGTTTGTGGTCTCTACAAGCAAATTGTACTTGGATTGAGTGAAGCAGGCCAGCATAAATGAGGTCTGAGTACAGAGTTTGAAGCCGAATTCTCATTTTTGGAACCAGCTTTTGCGCTGCTCTATTCAAATTATATATACTATATAACTACATATTAACTGTATATTCACTTGCTTTATCACTAAGAGTGTTCAATACATCGTAATAAAGCAGTTTGGCATAATTTTCAGCCATTTTCAGCACTCATGTCTCTCCTCCATAAAAAAATCTCCTCTCAGTCCGTGTCTATGTAAGCCTTTGTAAGGCCTGTGATTGGCGGATTTCATCATGTGACACCTTGTTGAATGCGGAAGAGAGTAACGAAAGCACTACGCGGGTTATTTCGAAGATTGACAGCCTTTTAGCCACTCAAAATCTCGATATGCTTGGCACAACCCCTATGCGTAAAATCCATTGGTCCAGCAGAAAAATGCTGGCCATTTCCTCATAGAACGTCCCAGCACGTTCATTTCAATGCAGAGAGAGAGTGGAGAGAGGGACTATTTTTGCTGGATCGGATTTCAATGGATTACCTGCGTTTTTCGGCACGAAAATCACCAAAAGGTATGCTGACTTTCAATTTTTTTTCTGGGGAGCAGTGTGTTGTTTGTTGGCTTTGTTCATGTAACTTTTGAATGGTTTGACGGAGGTGAATTCGGAGACCGTGAGTCGACGCGGTATCGAGCCCTAGTGCGGAATCATATATCCATCCGCCATGATCGCTGCCTACTTTGTGAGGGAACATGAAAATCGGGTGCACAGTTTGCCGATTTTTGGAGAAAGAATCCGTGATTTTGTGATAAATCTTCTAGTTTATTGAATTAGTTTGTGTATAACTTTTTTGTTAATTCGGTATTTAATATGTCTGGAGCATTTTTGATATTTCTTGATAAAAAGTCCATTCATTTAAGAGGTCTGCAAAGGGATTCACTTGTGAGTCTGCAGGCCTCGGGTCTCTCTTCTTACCTAGAGACACAGAGGTGAAATCTGATTGGATAAAAGCTCTACTTAAATCAAGCTGCACTGGAAGCAGAGCAACTGAGGAAGACAGTAGCTGTGCAATGAGAAAACAAGATAATGGGAAAAATATTTTGATAAATTATAATACATGTAGTGTATTTAAGAAAAACTATTAAATTATAAAATAGCTATAACTTTGTGATTCTGTTTAGGCCAGCAGAGAAGGCCTTGCTGGCCCTGACGGCCCACCACTGAGTTTGAGCAATCAAAATACAATTTAAAAAGAAACATAGTTTTAACACTTTTCTGTCTTGCTGAGAGTTGGATAAAAAGGTTAATCACTCTCATGTCAGAATGCTAATTAGCTAGCTTAGATAGGGGAGAGCTAACGTGGCGCTATATAAATGTAAAAAATCCACCAATCAGCACCTCAAATGCTCACTGATTGTTTTATATATGTTTGTTTAATCTGTCCACAAACAGAAAATGTAAAAATAAATACTTCTTGCCAGTCTCAGGGGCTGAGAGTTCGACAGGCAACCAGCAGAGACTACAGGAAGTCATTGACTAGACCTACAGGCACAACACCCTTAAAACTAGTTGTCATTTTTACATTTCTCCTACTTCCGCTTTCAGTGGAGGACAGGATATAAGCAGTGACATTTCGCTCTGTCTTCGGTTCAACTTTTGCTCTCTTGCATAAGCTTTGAACTCCACACAGTGAAACACACTGCAATAGGAAAACCTATTGCAGTGTGTTTCACCCCTCTATACACTTCTCTAGAGGTTTACCTCCGGTAGGAAGTATCTTAATTTCAACATAATACTGTGAAGGAATTCTTTGCTAGGTATTCTAACATGACTCTCTAGAGGTATTTTTCCTTTGGTAGGAGTCTAAACTATCCATTTATTTCACACAACATTGTATAGCCGGTTTCGCCGATTGTAATGTGATTTATTAATCTTTGTACCATAACCTGTATCTTACTTTCATAAAATAAAACCAACAACCTCTGTAATACGAGGTTGGAAATCCAAATAAGAGGGGAGTCCTGTTTTAAAAGTACTTTTAAGTGCTTGGTCCACGGCATAACAAGGCGCAGAATGCTCCGGGTGGCCCTACTCACTGACGTCCCTGCAGAGAGTGACTAGGAGACTTCAGACTAAAAGACATAACAAGTAAGTGATCACAACCAGGTTGCTATTTGCGTATGGTAGATCCACCGTTCTTGTATACAATAACTATGGTAACGAGATAAGCCCCATTAAATGATTTGGCATATCTTATCCCATAGTGAAAGGACTTCATAAAGCTTAACCTGTCATCCCACTGCTTCACATAACGTAGCACATAACGGAGATACATAGGATTCTAACGCGGGTTATTCAGGGTTACGTTTTATGCAGAAATCTATCTGTCGTAAAGTAATCTTGAAGCTGGAGCTTCCCCAGGCAGTATAGAATGTAAGTAAAAAATATACTTTCAAACACTAGACTGTACGACCATTAAGCCGACCCAGGGAGCTAGTGGCTGGTAAAACAGCATAGACAGGTCGCATCCCGCTACACTACGCTAACCTGAGGACGCCATAGCACGGCAGGACACTACGGTGCTTTTGAAAACTTTTGGAGAAACCCGAGTGGATCTACAGATCAACGAACACGTTCGCAGGGAAACGGAGCTCCACAACCGAGGTGGGATACCGGCCGGCGTTCAGGCAGGTTGACGGGCGCACCGGTCGGCGGTCACACCGGCCGGCGTTCGGGGCCGGCGGAGGTGGGATCCCGGCCCCGCTGCGAACCGGCGAAATACAGTACAACTGGGGAGGCTCGACTGTCACTGGCGTCCATGAATCGAGAAGGACTTCTTACTGGAACTGAAACGATGTACTGGGATTAAACTCTTTGTCAACAAGGAATTCGGTAAGTGACAAACTGCGTTTATTTTTTTACATCTGCAGTCACGTTTTTATGAATACTATTTGATGGCTCGTGCTCTTGTGTGGTGGAATGCGTGGATCCGCTGCAGGTTTGCTGGATTGATGTGTCATGCTTTGTTGTCATATGAATATATGTGACTGGTTCTTATGACTTTGTGGTTGTCATTGTGTTAATTACGTTGATTTGACTATGCATTGTCCGTTAAAGACGCAGCGTCCCATCATGCACGGGTTCATGTATCTGCACCTTAGCTGTTCAACTGTAGTAGGACAGCACAGAAGGCCCAGGCATAAAATGCACGGCCCGCCACTGCTGCAATCGCCCATGGATTCCTCGCACATTAAGGCAGCACTCGCCAAGCGGAGAAACGCAACCCACCGTGGTGCCGTGTAAGCGATTGAAATTAATAGGTTTCAGAGCGCAGTGGCACCGTTATAACGTTCTGTGTGAAAGGCCATTTATTACATATCCTCAGGGGGTCGTCTTACCCTGGTCTACACTAATTAGCACTAGCAGACATAGAAAAGTCATAATAAACCTTTTTCATAAAACTTGGTCTTATGAAAACTAGGCTTAGTAGGCTATCTCTGTTGCCGAGAGAGTTCCAAGCATAGAGTTCCAGAACTGAGGAGACCTTACCACCTAGCTCAGTGCTATTTGTGCTCAACAAGTCATTTTGCTTGCTGACCATCTTACAAACTTAAGTTTGGATGACCTTGCTACCATCAGAGCAGTCAGGCTTCTTTATAGTTTTCAAATGCGTCATATTCACAGACCTTTCTCACAGCAGACCTTCTGACTTGACATTTTGAGCACATCAAACTACTGTAATAACATTAACACTGGCTCCATTGCAGCGATGATTGCAGAGCAATGAAGCAATACAAGTCTGCGTTTGACAAGTCTGCAGTGAGAAAACTCTATTCACCTACTTCTTTAGCTGGTTCATTGTACCAAAGCAGCATTATGTAAAAGTTGATTTCCGCCCCCCGCCCTGATTTATGCTATCCTCCATCTCTCATCTCTCCAGCCTGACTCAGCCCTGCTGTTCTCCTCGGCCCACTTTCCACACAGCCACAGATATAATCTCATTATCGACTATCGGGGGTTCAGTGTGTCGTCTGTTTTTTTGCATTGTTTCCCTAAAATATTTCCAGTCTAAAGCTAAGCCTGTTTGACTCCCATCACTTTAAGATCTGATGTGGCTGCCAGCAGCAAGTCATCACAGGACGTCGAAAGAAATATTTATTCACTTTATTCCCCTTCGGAGAACCTGCCAACGACTCCCATGATGCCGCTGTCTGCTCCCCTCGGAGGTTTTTAGCATTCATTTGACATTCTGAAATGACCCATCCTCCATGTCATATGACAGTAGTGATGACAAGATGAACTGAAAGTTTCATTAATGTGTGTGTTGGTTGATAGTTAATGGGTTAAAGGTCTGGTTGTTTCCAGACATGAGTGTAGATTCCAGTCTCAGCCGGATCTGCAGCAAAGCAGATCACTGCAGAGAAGCCTTGACTAAGGGGCTTTCAGGGAGAGGCACTGCACGGTTATCTTATCCTCTGCCTTTAAACTGGATGCCTAATTGGCGCATCAGTGTTTTCTAACCATGTTGTTACAGTTGGTGGGAATGTGAACATTTTAGCAATGTTTTATCAGATCGATTGACAATCAGGTGACAGTCGCTAAACTTCCAGAGGAAACTATCAGGAAGTGATGTGTTTAATGCTGGAACTGGAGCCTGAACAGTGATGGTGGTTAAACAAAACAAGACAGAAAATAGACAGGCATCACATTAAAGATATAATTACAAAACAACAACAAAAGAAGCACGCTGCCTGGTCTTCGGTTGTTGTTTTTTGAGACAAAGTACAAATACTTACATTTGTACCAACATAAATATTAATACCATTACAGTTCTAACCATGAGTTTAAAAACATGTTTTATTTTCATCAGATGTTACATTTCATATCACTTTCTGACTGTCACAAATTAAATATACCACATGATTTTTTGCTGACATTTTAACATTCAACATTGTGTTTTGCTGATACAAGCAGAGCATAGTTTGAAGTAGGAATGATAATAATTGACCATTAAATCATGGTATTAGTTAAATAGAAATGTTAAAAATAAAAATGGAGCAAAACTCAGAAGAGCGGCTGGTCACATGAAGAAGAATAACTGGTCCACATTAAAGGTCAGCCCACTTTGATGGGGCCTGAGCCGGAGTGTTTGCTAACTCCGGGGCTAAAGTTGACAACCTTGCAGCTAAATATACACACAGGCATGTGGACATGGGTCTACAATGTTTGTTCGAAGGATGTATCCAGGATGTCAAACTGAGTCAGCAGTGAAAACAGGTTAAAAAGATTTAGATAGAAGCTAAAGCTACAGATCACAGTTTTAAAGTGAACCACCACATCACCTGGAGATCCAGTCAGAAGACAATGACATTAAGTAACAACAGTGTTCCTGTAAAGCCGAGTAGGTCTTTACATATGTTGCTTTTGCTTTTTAATGATTGTAAAAGTGAATAGACATTCAGTATACCTTCAGTAGCTAGCTTAGCATAGAAAAGCTAATGCTAGCTTATGATGTGCTATTGCACTCCGCTAATCTTAGCTCCACGGGTCTTTACATAGAAACAAATAGTTTTAGAAAGGTATATCTCCTTTCAACCTCTCCGGGTAATGAGTATCACTATTACACAACATTTAACCACGACTTGCTCTAAATCCTCTAAACCAGCCTGAACATGAAGAACATCTGAAACCATGAGAGTCTGTGGAGCAGAGCTGGAGAGAGAGCTGGCCAATGTTATGCTAGGATTGGCCAGTCTGTGTTCGAGGGGAGGGACTTTGTGCAGGGTCAATTCTGTATTGAGAACCTTAGACCTTAGTTTTACCAGTAATTACTATGATTCTTCTTGTGTGACCTATATTCCATGTTAAATGACACTTTCACTCCCCGAAGTGAAGTCATAACCTGCTTTGACTTGTATGATGTATTTCAAACTCTCTTTTATGTTTTTGAATGTGTTAAAAAAGGCTCAACACATCAACAACAAAAAAAAACAAATCCTGCCCTAAATGATGATTTCAATATTTCTTATTCTTTCTTCATGCACTAGACTGCAGTAAAAGACATCGCAGACATTGCATGGTATCTTTAGAAGTTGCTATACTGCTGCACTACATTCATTCAACTTCTGTACGGTGTGGTATGGTTGTGGGATCTTTAAAATAAGAAGGAGCTGACATTAGAATGTCATCTGCACTTTAATATTGGGGTAACCTGGAAGAGTAAAGACAAAAATTAGGCGTGAAAGAAGAGAGATGGTGATCGGACAGAGTACTGAAACTGGTTTGACCATAAACCATGTCTGACATACTGAACCATTACAGATTTGGGATATATGTCCAATTAGGTCAACTGCCTTAGAAGTTGTTGGATATACTCCAGGTTTCCTAGAAAAGGGTTAGTATATTTATGATTTGGAAGGATACTTTTTGGAAGACGATTTTGAGACATTGGACTCTTTTTCATTTATCTGATGATCCTGAAATACAAACACTTTTAGAAGTAATGGAAGCTCAACATGCCTCATGATGTAAATCTTCAAATATAATGAATAATTCAAATGTAACAAATAATCTGTAATATCAGTATTGAAAAATAATTATCACTTCTTCTAAAGCATCTGTTTTCATTAAGGGCTTTACACATTGTTTAGGATAAAAAAAAACTAGAAATATTCACGAGCAGGTGGTTGGATATTCCATTGGATAAATATTGAATATTACTTTCTTAATACTTGGGTATGTTCAGAGATGGGCAGTATTTCTATTATTTGTATTTGAAATACGTATTTCAATTACTTTTGAGTATTTTGTAATTTGTATTTGATAGAGCCGATAAAAATCGAACGTAATTTATTGGCAACTCCCTCTCCCACCTCATGCTTGCCCTCTCAGCTTTTC